>NC_142678.1:12770858-12880858 GCF_964200805.1 Pocillopora damicornis
GTGCCATCTTCTCTTATCTCTTCTATCGGGGTTCTACTTGGCTTTTTCGGCAGGGGAGCTTCTTTCTTTTCCAGCTCTCTACTTGTTGAGTTTAGAGCGTCACAAGAGAACACAGGATGATTGGCGTTGAGGGATGCTTCTTGTATAAACTCAACGAAATTTTCAAAGGAGTACTGGCCACACCTCGCTTTAGTTTTCTTTGCGCTTTCCCTCCGCTTGTTACTGTAGTAGGTGGGCAAATGGGCAGTGAGCTGTTGAATCATGGTTTCTTGCGTCATGACAAGAAAATCACTAAAGTCTTGAAGCTATGCGCTGGTTACGAAGACCAGTTTTTCAGTTTATCCCTGTAAGCTTCATAGATTTTAAAGGGGTTTCCAAAATTTTCCTTCAGTGTTTTCCTGGCTCTCGTGTAAGCGTCTTCTATGCGCAGTCCTAACAGGCCACTAATCATTTTTTGTGTTACTCCACTTATGTATTCACCGAGATAATAAAGCTTGTAGTTGGGAAGAACAACTTGCTCTTCTATCAGGGTGTCGAATGTGTTTTCCCATCTTGGGTATTCTAAAACGTTTCCATCGAACACAGGGGGTTTGCGAATGGGAATGGTCATCCTCCACAGCACGTTTGGAGACTAAAGCAATTTGTGACCTCTCACGCGAAAACGTTCCTTACGGTATCCGTTCGAACGGTCGAACGCACGGTATGTGAACGGATGACAAACGGATAGAGAAACCGTTTAAAACGGATGCCGTGAACGGCTGAACGGCTTCAGAAAAATTTCGAACGGTTGAAGTCGAACGGCTGAACAGCTAAAGGAAAATTTCGAACGGTTGAAGTCGAACGGCTGAACGGCTAAAGGAAAATTTCGAACGGTTGAAGTCGAACGGTTGAACGGCTAAAGGAAAATTTCGAACGGTTGAAGTCGAACGGCTGAACGGCTTCAGAAAAGTTTCGAACGGTTGAAGTCGAACGGCTGAACGGCTGAAGGAAAATTTCGACCGGCTGAACGGCTGAAGTTTTCAACGGATAAGGTGAAAGTAAATGGTTGAACGGCCAATCAAAAACATTCGAACGAAATGACAGTAATTAAGATAAATGCGACATGCGCCGCTTAGATCTGAAAACTGATAGAAAACTTAGAATAAATCTAATCCTGTTTTGAAAATAAAAAATCTTTTGAGAGTAAAGCAAATTCGTTTTTGCAGGGGAGAAACGAAAGCCGGTAATAGTCTGCGTTCTCTTTTAAAATAATTGTCATGCAACCATTTCCAGAATTCGTAATGTAACGACATTAATTGACTTTGTAAACATCTCGTTTCCGAACACAGGCGACGCTTTCCCCACCATGTATCTTCGGAACTAACAGGCACAATTTATAGTGACAATTTTTACGATGTGCCGAGTAATTTTCGCTACCTTGAGTGCAAGCAATTCTTTTAAGTTAACAAAGAAGCGGGTGCCATTATTTTTGTCCACTGCGTTGATGTGAGTGTGTACAATAAAAGCGAATCAGCGAGGCAGACGTGCGAGGCATGAACAAAAGATAGTCTTGGACTATAATAATTATATCGCACTTGAAGTTACCGGTAAGTGAAATTATGAGAATCAATGCGCTGCTTATGACGGCTCAATTACAGTGTGAAAAAGTTCGCTCCATTCGAAACTCTCTGCCGTTTGACGTATTCATGGGATATTAACTCACTGAATTCAGTCTGTGCGGCGTGGCGCGGCATGGTAAAGTAACTCGCATGCGAAGTTTTTAAATCTTGCGATGCGATGCAATGCAATGCAAAAGAAAAACTCAACGTAAAATAGATTACAAGTTTCTTATCGATTCTAGAACAAAGCCGCAAATTTTTCACTTTGCATAATCACTGTTAATTTTCGGTTCAGTGATACTCATGGAAAATGCGTTGCCCTGGTAACTGCCTAACTCGGCTTATATCACAATCCGCTTCTACTTTTTCTCCATCCCAATTGACAGTCACCACCATTTCTACAGTCAAATCCAGTTGTTTTTCAATGATTATTCGAGTTGGTGCGATCCCGGTTTTTTGCTCTTGCCGGAAGTAAAACAACGCATTTGAAGGACGCCTATTCTGTTTGCACAACAGTCTGAGAGACATGATTACTGATCTCAAGTATAAGCAAGTGATAGCACAACTGATAAAAACCGCGAGCTAGACTAGATCGAGTGACAATTGGTCGCTACTCTAGTCGTTTTATACACTTTCATAGCGTACGGCGGATCGAAATTCTATAGTTTTTATTGGACAAATGGAGAGTAATTGTTTTCAACTTAGCATATGAATAACACACACGCTTTGTGTTTGCATTGGTAATGAGTGGATTGACATCTTGCCGACGGTACGGTGTATTCCCTCAAGAGATTCCATTTTGATTTCAATCAAAAGCGCTTGATATTTACATACTGTCAAACGTCAAAACATTTCGGTAAACTAGTTGAATAAACTTGATCTTCAATAAAAAATGTGTATCGATAATCGAATATTACGTAACTAATGATGGAGGAGTAGAAAAAGAACGGTGATTATTCATGAAGGCATTTGTAAACAATGCTTATATTTACAAAGTTCGTGTTGAATGTTGTTACTGTTATTCTCCCACGCGATAGTACTGTTGGTTTGGCAAGCATGATCTAAACAGAGCAGAGTTTAATTCCTTGCAGAGGGGAAACACGCTATATTAGGAACCTTCAAGTGTTTACCAAACTAACTTTAGTCTGTCCGATGTTCTCTTGACTGATCGCAGTGCGAAGACTATTAACTTTGACAGGATCACGGCTCGAAACATCCCTTCCAAAGGAATTGTAAGCTACGGTTTCAAAACATATCGCCAGCCGTTCGCCACGAACATCCAGTTCGAACGGCTCACAACTTTTTTGAAACGCATAGCTCCAGCCATTCGAACGGCTCCCAATTTTTTTTGAACGGATAGCTCAAGCCGTTCGAACGGCTCCCAATTTTTTTTGAACGGATAGCTCCAGCCGTTCGAATGGCTCCTAATTGTTTTTGAACGGATAGCTCAAGCCGTTCGAACAGCATCCCATCCCGTTCGAACGGCTGATGAACGGCTTACGAACGGCTGATGAACGGCTTACGAACGGCTACCGTTTCAAAACGGCAAACCGTAAGGAACGTTTTCGCGTGAGAGGTCACATTTGCACTCTATATCATCACTAACAAGTTGTTGTCAAGAGAGCTGCTCAGTACCAAAAATATTTCCTCAAGGGAACGTTGGGCGAAGGACCTGAAATTCTTCATCTCATCAAGGCTGAACAATGTTGGCAGATTAGCCAATGATGAGAAATTCTGATTTGATGAGAAATTCTGATTTCAAACTTTCTCTTACACAAGCCAGTATGCTGTGCTATATGCCTTAAACATGACGTCATCTCTATTGAGCTTCTTTTCCTGAACTTTTTTTAAAATGAAATTTAGAAACTTGCCCCTCTATTTCAGACTCAATGGGATCTTTGTGTGGCTGGATCGTCTTATTAAACTGTTCACAGTTTGTTCCTGGACCCGATTTCGTGCAAGTGTTTAGGTTCATGTGGAACAACCAGTTGTGCACAAATCTGTCCTATCTAGACCTAAGCTGAGATTTTTTGTTAGCTGATAGGTGTTAGTAATAGTCTTCACCATACTTGTAGAAGTTTTACATAATGATGTCTTTTGAAAGGGAACATAGTGTTTCGACTTCTTTCATAGTCAGAGCTGTGTCTCCAGGTGATTTCTCTACGTTTTGCATTACTTCTTTTGGTTGTAATATTATCATCCTTCCCTCCCTTGGTTATTGAGGAAACGATCAGTTCATGTGTACTCTAACTCTGAAACATCTTTACTTGATTTGCACTGACATAAGCTGTTATCTGGATGCTTCCTCAGCTTAATATGCTTTACCTCTCTCCCCTCTATTTTTACTTTATTTAGTTCTTGGTGATACTTCTGGAAAAGCTGAACAGTGCACTAAGGGACTGCGTTTGCCCATTTTTGAAGTGTTTGTGTGACCATATAGCGGTGAAACAAAGCATATGCTCTAAGGTGTTGTTGACCTTAAAGAACTGCTCATCTGCAATATCAGGTCGATTAAACAAAGAAACATTGTCTGTAAAGCAACCTTACTGTATGACACATTTAGAATAAAACTGTTCAGAACTGACCAGGACCTTAGTTCATTTTGCTTATTTTGATCATTTTTTTCTTCAAAGGCCTCTGATCACCTTTCATCTCTTGGTACTTGCATTTAGCTTGGCAATAACCATGCCTGATATTTCAGAGAAGTCTTATCCATCCAGTCGTGAGGCTTAGGGGCCTCCACTTGGTGACACAACCACCCGTTTTTTGCCATTTGTTGCCAAGTTTCAGTGAAAAGATTTCTCAGTTCCAGGGGGAGGCATATTCTTAACTGAGTAGAGGTTAGCTTAAATAAGACATTAAGACTGTATTTAAAAGGGAAAATGAAAAAAACCAAAATCTAAATAACTAAATTTTAAGAAGAAAATCAAAGTATTGCAATAAAGTGATAATCTTATCTACAATATCTCTATTATGATTTAGCTATATTTAGTTAATTTTGGCTGTAAATGAAAGTAAAGATTAGCATGGTCAAATGTGTTAAGAAAGCAAGCTCCATTAGCATATACTGTGTGAGAGAAGTGTACTCCATATACTTGATCCTTACTTCTTCCACTGCCTGCTTGCTATTGGGGTTATAACGCTGAGACAAATTGGCTGTTAAGCTTGTTAGAAATGGCCTTAGTTGGTAGAGTGTGTATGCCTCAGCAGAATGACAAGCTAGCGTTTAAGAGTTATCATTCAGATGTAAATATGTATTTATATGCAGGAGTCTTTTTCTTGGCGTCACCTTTGCAAATTCAGGGATACCCAAAATGTAATAATCTTTCCAATACTCTGTATGTGATGACAAATAATGGATGCTCATGGCAATAATCAACCTAGAAAGGAAATCTCCGTAAAGTCAATTCCCTCGACAAGGAGGGATTTCTTTTCCACTTGGACTCTGAACTGCGGACCTGTTTGTTTCTCAAACAGTTTAAGTCAGCATGCAGTTGTTAATTTCCATAGACTGACTACCCAAGAGAAACAGAACAAGTTAGTGGTTCTGCCATCAGATAACAACAGCCCATAATGGACTGACTACCCAAGAGAAACAGGTACACATGTTAGTTCTGCCATCAGATAACAACAGTCCATGGACCAATTACCCAATAGAGACAGAACCTGTCAGGTGGTTTTGAATCAGAAAACAACTCTCCATAATGGACTGACTATTTAAGAGAAAGCCCTTAGAAAATCTTTTGCATTTTAACAATCTGTTGAAGAGAAAAGCCAACAGAAACATTAGCAGTTCTGCTTAGGGGAAGGGGGGTGGGGAAATTAAATGAAAATTTACTTGCCTCAGCATGCCATCCTCATTGAGAAGCCTATTTCACTTTGAAAATGATGATCACAGTTGTAAGGATAATGATAATGATAACAATAACAAAATTAATAATAATGATAATTACAATAATTACAACAATAACTACAACGTTAGTCTGGTCTCTACCTTGCAGAAAATACAGCCCACCAATTGGAGCTGAATTCCTTATAGGAATTGTATTGCAGCTGGTCATTGAGGAACTCAATCCACCTCACCACGACAAGGTACGGACATTGAGGTGGAAAAAAGGGGTCTGTACCACTGCCTTCAGATAACAACAGTCCACAATGAACTGACTACCCAAGAGAGACAGAAGTGGTTGATACATTACAATAATATGATTTATGCCAAAAAAATGGTTAATAAAAATGATAAAAAAGAATAGTTCTGCCATCAGTTAACAACAGTCCACTATGGACTGACTACCCAAGAGAAACAGAACTGGTTAGTAAATATTGGTCAAAGTTTACATTGACAAAAAAGAAAACAAGACAAAGAAGAGCAAAAATAAATAACAATAACATATTAGTAAAATAGCTCTGCCATCAGATAACAATAGACAATGATAGCCTAACTACCCAAGAGAAACAGAGCTGGTTGGTATAAAACAGTCATGGTTTATAAATACAAGAACAAAAACAAACCAAAAATTAATTTTCAAATTTTTTATAACAGTTCTGCCATAAGATAACAACAGGCCATGGATGGACTGATAACTCAAGAGAAACAGAACTGGCTTTAAGGTGTAGAATAGGGTGTGCACTAACTCTTTAATGGTCAAAACTTCCAGCTTGGTCTCTCCACTTCAGAATCTGAAGCATTAAGTCTTTACTTTGCACATCCATCTCACAGAATTGCCATTGAAAGTTGTTAATGGACATGGGACCATCAAGTATTATATCTTTCGCTGCCATTATCACCCCAATACCACAACTTCCAACACCAATCATTCTAGAATCAACTGGTGTCTGACATGACATGCCAAAATGCTGAAATCTGTGACATTAGTGCCAAAACTTTGCTTGAAGAGCTGCATGACAGGGGTATATTTCTAAGAGCAATTCTAATGATCTTTTAACTGAGGAAAGGGCTATGGGAGGAGCGGTGGACTTAAGTCCATCATCAAAATACATCTCCCTATTGACTAGATCCACAAACATCAATCCCTAGTGGTTGGGCAGGTAGACTGGCACCAATATTTGCTGGAGGTCATTGACTTGTTTCAGCTGCTCTACGTTTTCTCTCAACTACCGCTTTTGGAATTCTTTGTTGTTTGACCTCATCCAGTCATAGAACTCACTTGGAAAGAAGACAGTGAAACCCTTTCCAGCTTCTCTGGCTTTGTCTGGAAACTTGCTAATGCAAATATCTATGACAAAACTGTCAATGTAACGCTCCTCAACAAGATCTGAAAATGAGGTGGAATCAAGGTTCTTTGTACCATGTTCCAGTATTGGTTGACTAGCTAAAATATTCCAAAGGGCATTTTGCAACTGTACAAGATCTTTAGGGCTGCATTTCATCTGGAAGAGCCATTTAGCCTCTGCAGATACTTTGTGGTGGGTGTCTATTATTTCACAGAAACACCGTAAGATAGATGAGGCATTTTAAGAGAACTGCCCAATACCTTCAGTCTTGATGCCACAAGGATTCTTACCAGCTTTTCGTTCATTGTACAAAATTTGGTGAGCCCTCTGGATGTCACCTTCACAAGGACGTTCTGCTCTGCTTAGCCATTGCAGCTCTAAGTGCACATTGCTGTGGCATTTTAGGAACATTATCATCTCCAACAACAACAGAAGTGTCACTAACAAGCTTTAAGGATGTTTAGCTGCTCTTTATGTGTGTGAAGTCATCTTGGGCTTCAAACATTTCAGCAAAGTTAAGCTCTGACGAGGATGGCTGGTAGATGCTAGATGAAGTTGAATCAAGAGAATCAAATTTAATTCGTTTTGGTGCTGGCTGTTGCGGATGAATATTGGCATGTGAATTAAGATGGATTCTGGGATGACAAAGATGCTTGGTATCGTCCTGTGGCTCTGGACTTTCTCTGGAGAAATGCTTCTCCCAGTACTTATAATAGTATTAAAAAATTTCACATTTTTTGGAATCATCAACTTTAGTTCCATGATCTTTGTCAAAACAGTAGGTTAGAAAGTTAGTTCCAAACATTTGCTCAAAAAGATCACTAAGAACAAACACCCAGGATTTCTTTTCTTCAGTCCATGATTTTAGATCATGACGCATACTTTTCCAACCATATCCATGGTAGGAAAATGTTCTTTTTCCTGTGGGAAAAAAGGAATTATAACGTAAGGGCTAATTTTATGTGTCATCATATTTTAAAAGTTCAAAAAGGGTAAACTAAAAATCTCACTGAAACAGAATTAAATAATTGTGAAGTTATATTTATTTAAATATAAATTAAAAGCTATACCCACCTACACTGATACAATTTCGTGCTTCATAGAATGAGTACCAAAAGGCTAGCAGATAGTTGCATACCGGTGGGTAAGGATTTGATTCACTGGAAAGAAAAAGTGAAATTTTGATAAGTTCTACAGCCATCCAAATAAGATGTTCATTAATATGTGCATTTTTTCATAGTTGTATGAGCATCAAAATAAATGTTTATTAACTCACAAGACTGGCTGGGCCCAGATGCATCATGGTTTGTTGCCTTAGAATACAATTGGCGGTGTAGCTTGTGGGAGGACTCAAATCCATGCCCTGAGTACTTATAGAAAGAGCGGAAGTGCCGAAGAAGCATAGCACTGTGATCGACGACTAGGTATCCATAATCACCAGTGCCGAGATGGGAACCAAACAGCTTCTTCAGCAAAAATCCTCACTCCTTGCACTTAAATGAAAAAAACAAGAAGATAAGAGTGGCATAAGTAACTCTAACCAAAGAGAGATTAAGTATATTAATTGGGGGCTAGCAGTTTTCCTGAGTGTGTAATTAATGATTATCAACTTGCTGGTGATGGCAGTTTTAAACCAAAACCTAGAGCATATAATAGTAAAGCTAATGTATAAAAACAAATTTAAAATTATTTCTGGGTATCCTCATTTCAGACAATTTAAGTTCTTAAATCCATATTTGAAACATTGAAAAGGCATTGAGTCTTAATGCAAGAAAAAAAATCACCTTCACATCATAAATGTCAATCTGTTGTTCTTCATGGTCTTCAAAGACTCTCTCACGCATTGTGGGAGCAATTTCTCTCCAATCACAGCAAACCTAGTATAAATGGTTTAAAGCAATCATCAGTCTTCAATTCAGCCCTGATTAATTGATATAAATTACCTGCAAAGTGACTTACTGCATCAGGCAAACCTTTAAATAACATTTACTGATGTGGGATTTTAAACATAGACAATTTTCTCAACTTACCTTTGAAAACATCTCAATTTGAAGTTCAGCTGCATATTTGGCAAAAGAACTAGAGGACAGTTGAAACCCTGGCTGAATTTTTCTCCCTCTTGCTTGTTTTTTCTTGCCTGGCTCTTCAGCATTTGACATTTCCTCTAGCTTAAGGAATGCTGTTTCCACCTCATTTTGTTTTTTTTTTCCACCACTCTTCAAGTTTAAGCAAAAAGGCTTTAAGCTCTTTTGGAGAATGGACACAAGATTTACTTAATTTGAAAAATTATTTCATGTGAACACCACTACGAACACCAATGCAGGACAAACAACAAATTAAAGAAGAAACAATAAAGACAAAACAGTTCACTTAAGTGGATGGAAATTCTATACTTAGATTCCATGTGTCACAGCCCAATTTAAGAGAAAAAATTGGAGAAAAATTGTAGTTCACTGTGTGACAGTGTAATCATTAATAGCTATCTACAGTTAATGTGATGTACCAAAATTAAGTTGTTAGGCATATTGACCTCAGCAGCCTTTACCTTTTGTCTCATCAAGGTAAACTGTTTCCTTTTTAGAGCCATAATCATGTATGTAAGTTCCCCTGTCAAACAGGTCACTCACAAACTGTAAATCAAAGTGTTGCATTTCTCAATTAGCAAAAATTTAACAATTATCATAGCTAGGAATTCTTTATGACAAGGTTTTTGAAACTAAGCTTTATCTTATTTTCAAGGCATATTTAATTTTGACAGATTCTCCCTGGATTCAATCAAAGAATCATA
The DNA here is from genome assembly GCF_964200805.1 of Pocillopora damicornis. Lineage (NCBI taxonomy): Eukaryota > Metazoa > Cnidaria > Anthozoa > Scleractinia > Pocilloporidae > Pocillopora > Pocillopora damicornis. The sequence continues at coordinate 12,780,480 of NC_142678.1, forward strand.
TATTCCAATATACGATAAATGCTGAGGCTGGGGTTCAAAAGGTGAAATGCATACCATTATGTGCTCTTCAAAGAAAGCAACATAGCTAAGAATAACGCTTCTTGCAGCTCCAGGATTTTCCATATAATACTGGGTCACTTTCTCCAGGGGCAGTGATCTTTCTACTATGTCTTCAAAATTCTGTAGAACTGTTCTTTCAGTAGACCCTGAAGAATAATAATCTGTAGAATATTCATCTGTGAGTTTGGAGGAATGTTAATGTTATACACTAGCAGTGTGGTTAGCATAAAGAATCGCAAAACTACATGGTATTTGTCAGGTAAATGGAAATTATCAGGAAAGAATATGCCTTGTCTCTAAAACAAACTGGTTGTTCAAATGAGTTTCATGCTGTTAATGAGAATTAATACAGCTCTTCTGTATGTGTCATATGTACTGAATTAGCTAATTCCTAATAAATAGCATTGGGAATGCTGATAAAAAAATAATAACTGGCCTAAGGTGAATGATAAACAAATATGGCACAATAAATTATATCAAATACAAACAAATGGCATACCTTAAAAAAACGCCACTTGAATGTTTTGTCTCATTATTTCTGTTTGCTGGCCTTTTCGTTCCTTGATAGTTACTCGTGGAAACCCACGGCAATTTTCAGGACCATAATTGGACAAAACCTCATTTAATTTATCAAGGCTTCCAATGCGATAGGCAAACAACCCCAATGAACCCAAAAGCTGCTCACAATTTCTCATCTCACAATGCAGAGAACAAAGTTTAATGCTGCTTAATTCTTCCTCCAATAGGAAATTAAGGTCATCTGGAAGGCCTGAACACCTGTATAGAGAGAAAGTAAAGAGAGTTGGTTGGGTTAGATTTGCCTCACATGAAAAATGTCTGTATGATACCAATAAATTTTATCAGGTATCTCACCTTCCGATGTTGGCTTTTGACCTTAAACAATCTAGACAGGTTTCATCTGCATCAACTCCATGGCATGTACAGGCCTCAATGAAAATAAGTATTTAATTAAAATTCATTTCTTAGGTAATTTCATGCACTTTAACAACAGATATATTCTACAAAATAAAGTCATCAATGGCTGTTTTTCACAACAGCCATGTACTACCTCAAATTTGACTTGATGCCATTCTACTTTCAGAAAACTGATCTGATCATAAGTTGATGAAATAATTAAAAGCAAGGAAAATATCAAGAGAAATAATTACCCTGATTGCATCACAAAATACACAAAATTCCACATTATATCCTTTCCCACCAAGAAGGAAATCTTCATCATTTTTTTTGTTGAGAAGAAGCAGCAAGGCCTTGTAATCAAGAGTCACTGCAGAAAAAGGAAATTTAAGGAAACAATTACAGAATATACTTTGATGTTCATAACACATGAGAATTAACACATAATAAAAAAATTGTGTCTCAGGAAAACTCACTTCTCCACATGATTTAACTTAATTTAATTAAACAATGACTCAATGTTATTGTGCATTGAAGTAATAGTAGGCTCTGTGTGGAATGTTTTCTTTCCCTTTTTTCAATGAGTAACTCTGAATGTTCAATTCAACAGAAAATTTGGCTGCTTTGCCTACATAATTCCAAACTTTGTCATTTTGCAGTTTACTTTTCCTCTTAACTTTCTACCTCTCTAATTAAAAATTACCTGTGAAAGAAATGTTGTACTTTTTACCATCAACCCATATTCCATGTTTTTTGATGACATCTTTCTGATAATTGAGGTTCTCAAGTAACTGCTTTAAATTTGACCTAATAAAAAAGGAGAGAAAAAATTAAAAGAAAACACTTGCAAAAGCACCTTCATTGATGCAGTCCCACTTCTCTGAGTATTCTAGTATTTACAGCAAAAATGATGGCAATAATGTAAGAGCCTTTAAAATAATTCAAAGTCTTCTCTTCAAAACCAGTAACATGCACTATTATCTGCATGCACCAGCATGTGATCCAATACACATTTTATAACTGTATTTTTTATTTTTGTAAATGATTAGAAATGGTCATTGTAAAATTAGTTATTATAATTTTTGTTCATTGATTATTTGACCTGACTTACTTAAATCACCACTTACCTTTTCTCTTTACAGTTCCTAATTGCAAGGGGGTAAATAGACAGTGCGCTCTCAGAGCTTTTGTTTTTAAAATCAATGGGTGCCAGGCCTACAGCTACTTGGTCTTTACCTGAAATAAACCAATAAGAAGACACCTTTGCTTAATCTGGCCAGGAATACACTTTCATACTCAAGACTAACAACTCTCAAAAAATTTACTCAAATGAGAACACACCTCCTAGTGGACGTCCATCAAGTTTTTTGTTAAACTCTTTGTCTTCTGAGTTGCATGAATGGAGGTGCTGCTCCCTAATTGCCAGACAAGAACAGAATTTAGATGTACATTCCAAGCATCAAAATCTGCATCCTTGACCCTGGCAATTTTGAATGTTTTCTGCACTGTAGAGAAGACTAGTTTCTTCAGTGCCATTATCTCATTTTTTGTGAGCCGTAGAGGCGTGTCTCCAGCTCTCTGTAGAAAAAAATTATCCAGAAGCAGGTTTAGATCAACTGTCACTTTATAAATGTTAAAAAAGGTTGACATCAGTTATGTTCAGAAATACTTTCAAAAATAACCCACTAAAAGAAGTCTCAATAACTGCTTTACATATCGTGTTCTGATTTTCAAGCCATAAAACTGAATGAAAATATGTAATTCCCCTCTCAGTGTAATAACACAGCGATCCACACGTTCAAGCAGTTACTGAACAGACATTTAATCTCTATCAAGTGCCTCGAAGGTACAAACGAAACTGAATATATAATGAGTCTAGCAGCACGTGCAAATGAAATTCAACACAGGGCGTGAAAATTACAATATTATAACACTCAGGAGGAATCCTTTGAAAACTGGATACCTTACCTGAGGTGTAAGATGTAATTTTACTCATAAAAAATCAATATGCTGTACGTCTCACCACGATACACAAAATCATCCTCATGAAATTTGAAATAAAACTCTTATGAATTTTGTCAAATACAACTTACATGGGGTTTACATTGCTGGTAAGAAAAAGGATCACATGACTGACAGCTCATCGCTGTAGAAACAAAGCAATGAAAATAAAATAAATAACAAAATGCTTAAATTTAATGAGTGCAAAAACCTTTACCGTTAGTAACTCACCCCACTCTTTCCTAGTCGAGTCAAGTTCAGCAGAGTTTGCCATGCAGAATCTGGGAGTCTTGTTTGGAGCTTAAAAAACAACAACACCCAGTCTGGTACACACATGCTTTGGAAAACATTTGTGAGTGTTTGTGGCGAAAGAAGCTCGGTCAGACCATTCCTCGAACCCTTTGATTTTGTAACAATTAGATCAATGACTTCTGAGATGATGCCTTGTACTTTTTCCCTTTCCCCATCCGTTCCGTACAAGAAGCTGTTTCCGATGACGGCAGCGATGGACTCATTGTACCTCTCAGAAACGTCATCAAGGAAAGCTGTTATCTTCCTGCACCTTTTAAGAACTTGTCTTTTCTTGTTTATTGTTCCTAAATCAGGTCGGCTCTTTGTGTCATCGATTGAACTACACGAGGAACTAGACGAACTTAACAGAGTACATGAGCAATATGGGGAATTAGGGAGGGAAGAATCGTCTAAACTTGCCTCCGTGCTCGACTCGAGATGGGAAATCCGTGCTTAGAGTTACTTCAATTCCACCCCAAGGGAATTTATTCTGGCTGATCTTTCGGTAAGCAAGGAAACGAGCTCCTCGGAGTCTTGACTGGTTTTGGCGCCAAAAGATAAATTTTTCGCGCCCACGGACTCAAAGTCTAGTGTGGCGGAGTTGACCAGATTTACGATTGCCATAAATCCCGCAGAATTAATAGGTTCGTTGGGAATTTTTTTATTGCGAAGAAGACCAGCAACCAGACCGAACGTGGACACAACGTGGACGACGCCGGGAATCCTGTCCATCTCCACAACTCCAAACGATAATCTGGCGGGCTGAAGTTCCCGCGCAGCCACACTTTGGATTTCATTGGGAAATATCTTAAATACATCGCGTATGAAAAATTTACGCAGAGGGACACCACATACCTCTTTCAAAAGTAGATACCAGTGCTTGGAAGGGTCAAGTGTGGCACTTGTAACCCTGCAAAGACTCTGGGCGGTAAAGTCAACCGAGAGCAAGGCGCTTGTCGACAATCCGACTGCCTCCATGACTTCACTTTGAATGGTTTCGAAATCAAAAACATGATGCTTTTCAATTTTGAAAATCCCGCCGAAGTTTAATATTATAATATTAGTAAGAATTTAACCAGGATAGGTGGCTACGTCTTGAGATCATCATGGGTCTTGTACGAAAACAATAACTTTGATCGGAAAGCGTAAACATTGATCGATGCACTAAGTGGTGTGATACTGGAAATTTGATATGGTTGTTGCCCAGGTCGTAACGGCACGTGAAAATAACGATATATTTTGTTGCTGTTTTATGGAAAACCAAGCGAAAGACTACATAAATAAGTGAAACAGAGACTTTTATAAATACGGCGCCTGGCAGGTATCGCCTCTTCTGTGAAAAGGGAGGATCTTAAAAAGAGTACGTGATTAGAAATGTCTTAATAATAAGGAAACAGGCAGGATCAGAAAGAACGCAGTTTTTTAACGAGCATTACGCATAGCAAATTTTCTAATATTTCATGACTTTCATTGTTAATAAATGACCCCACGTTAACTCGCACGCAATCGCGTTTCTCTCATGGATTCGTGGGCGCCAAGTCTATCTAATTACATTGCGGTGTAATTTATGTGATGACATCCATCCAACATCTTCTTCCCCAACCCTCAGCATCAGTTTACGATACCTGCTGCGAATTCTTTTCTTGAGAAAAGCTCGTCATGCTTGCAGCCTTTCAGACCTTGAAATCTCAGACATCACATTGGGAGAATTAGAGTTCCATTTTCTGAGATTGAATCCTCCATCCCCCATGATCCTCTTTGATTTGTGATAAATTTCCAAGGCCTTCCCATCGTCTCCTGCTCCAGAAAGTAAATCATCAACGTTCAGTGATTTTTTCGAGAAGCACTGCCATGTACGGTTCACTTTGTTTGTACAAGCTCACATGATGAGCTATTGTTCCTCCAAGTACCAAAGGCGATGGTCACAATCCAAACAAAAGTCTGTTGAATCGAAATTGCGCGATTTTAGGTCTGTCTCAATCTGGGTTATCAAACCAAAGGAAGCGAAACGTGTTTCGGTCTTCTTTTATGCTCACCATCAGAAAAGCCTTTTCGATTTCCACAGTGAGTCCAACTGGGTAGCTTCGAAAACTTGCTAACATGTCAAATATGTGCGGAATGTAATTATCACCAGTCTCTAAACAATCGTTCTTCTTTAGAAGATTTCGCTGACCCATCGTACACTATGCGTACTTTAGTTGTTTCGCGATCTTTCCTGATAACTGCATGGTGTGGCGAATAGTAAAATTGTTCCTTGTCAACGTTACTGCTTGATTCTTCTTCTGGAACTCTCTCAACGATTCTGGTCTGCTCTTGTTCTTGGATAATTTTGTGGGGAATAGGTTAAGAAGGCCCACAACGTCCTCAGTCTTCACTTTCAGGTTTTTTAATCACAGTTTTTTCTTTTCTCCTACAAAAATAATCCACCTCTCACTGGCATCAATCAAGCGAGCCCTGATCTATAGCACACCTTGAATAAACATCAGCTGATTGGCTAAAACGATGTTGCTGACAGAAAAATAACAAACGTACTCTATTTCACAATAACACGTGGAATAACGTGATCTTTACCATTCAGATAAAAATAAACGCCTTCAGTGACAAAATAAACATTAAAAGCCCTATGGTATTATCGAGTTTCCGACAACTTTGTCATAGTCCCTCAGTAAATCTGGATCCTTTTTCAACCTGAAATGCAGTGATCACAGTTGGGTTTCACTCAATCGGTAACTGTTCATGGATGGTTTTTTTTTTTTTTTTTTTTTTACAAGTAAAAGGATATTTATTGTTACAATTAATTTTGATGATAAATTTTGGGAAACTGTTGTAGCAACAGTTTACAAATTTTACTGTCAGCAAGTAGTTCCTTCTTTCCCAATGGAAGCCTCACATAGTGGCAATTTTCACACAAAACAATTTTCACACAAAACAGTTACCCCCAAGTCAAGAAGATAAAAAAATTTAGTAAATAAAAATTTTTGCTTCTACAGTGTGCTCGTTACTTTATGCTTCTTCAACATAAATTAGTTAAAGCAGCAGAAACAAAAATAATTCTATCCAATATTGGTTTTAACAAAAGAGGAATAACTCCTGAAAGAATTCTAGATTGCTTCAATTTCAAAATGTTTCTTTCGACATGAGTTCTTAAGAACGAGCCTCTGTAAGAATCAAACATCTTGGGAAATGAAAATTTTCAACCCCCCTTCAAACTGAGTGCCTACCTGCATGCAAAATTTGAAGGGGGGTTGAAAATTTTCAATTCCCAAGAAGAATTAACACTTTGTAAACACTGGCACGTGAAAGTTTCGGGATATGAGCAGAAGTGGAGTTTAATGTTTACATAGTGCTATTATCTCAGATAGAGAAACAATTTACGTATTAGACTAATCATAAACAGAGTGCACTTCGGAAAAAGGTAATGACCATCGTTGTGTAATCAGCTCACACTGGATAGGAAATTTTCTAACGGCCCGAGAAAATTTCCCCACAACCCGCGACAGTTGCTCGCGACCGTGATGTGCTTTTTTTTTTTTTTTATTTATTTTTTTTTTTAATTTTTTTTTTTTTTAATAGTATCTCTTTTTTGCGCCGTACTCTCCAAAGGGAGATGTTAGTCTACTTACAATAAAGTTCAATAATACAATATGAATAACATAAAACGACAACTTTACCATATCCGAATACAATACGTTGATTGAAAAGCTATTACTGCTAAATTACATTTGTGCATTGAGACTTTGATACATTAAATGAGGAACTATAACAAAAGTGAAAAAAGAAAAAGAACGTAAGGAGTATTGTTTGATGTGTTTTGGTGAGAGTTTCACTGTTGGCGGGTGTACCACTAAGTTTTTTATTTATTTACTTTTTTATTATTTAAATTTTGTTTTTATTTTATGTTGTATTTTTTTTTTAAAGAGAGTTGAGATATTTTAACCGCATTTGTCAGGAGCTAGTTATTGACGGTATTTTCAATTAGGTCCCTTTGGTGAACTGCATTCACAAAGTCGTGGAGGACAATGGGCTTGTTGTTAAGTTTACAACTATAGATATAATAACACATGAATAGTGTGACGTAGTCGAATTTCTTGGTGGTACTATTCTCGTTTAAGTTGGAGGTAATTCCGAATAAAAGTTCCTCCATAGTTGGAGAGAACTGTGAATTGTACGTTGTGTTAAACCACCGAATGACTTTCTGTATGAATGATTTCGTAAAGGGACAGTGAATAAAGGTGTGATCGATTGAGTCTTTTTCCCCACAAAAGCAGCATTCTTCGTCAGTTTTAATACCATATTTGAATAGTTCTCTCTTTGTCACCACGATTCTATGAATAAACTTAAATTGAAATTCTTTTAGTTTTGTTTCTTTGCACAGCTTTCGTATTGACTTAAATATCTTTGCCCATTTTTCATCATTCAAAGAAAGTATTTCGCTCCATCTTTTAGGACCTGCCTGACCTCCAGTGTGGATTTTAGCAATTAAAAGATTATAGAAATCCCTTGATTTGGCTTTATCAAGGTTGAGCGTGAAATTTCCGTTGAGGTGAAAAAGATGATCGTTACTTGTGAAAAACTGATTATTAACTGATTCTATTTGTCTTGCTTTCGACCGTAGCCGGTCAGGTATGGCACTAATAATCTGAAAATACTGGAGGAAGTTTGTCTTGCAAGAAAACTTTCCTTTAAATTCCTGGAATGAGAGATAGCTACCATCCTCCTTCAACAAGTCTTTAATAGAAACGATTCCCTTCTCCATCCAGTTGCTGAGATAAACGGGTGTTTCATCTACTAGAATTTCTTTATTATTATACAGTACTACATCACTTTCCTGGTCGTAACCGTAAAGTATTTTTAATTCTTGAAAGAATTTGAAAATGTTCTTATAAAAGGCTGGCAATTGAGGGAAGTACTTTATGTCGTAATTGCATTTTAGAAGAAAATTTAAGCCCCCCTTTTTCCTGAAATAGTGGTTTGGCACAGAGCACCAATTTTTATCTCCAGCATTCAAAAGTCTAGGGATCCATGCAAGTCTCAAGGCTTCAAACATAAGATCTACATCTGTCATGCGTAGCCCACCTTCCTCTAAATCTTGGTAAAGCACGGTTCGTTTGATCTTATCCTTCTTCTTTTTCCATATAAAGTTAAACAACTTTCTTTTCAGCGTGTCTGCGATTGTATCAGGAACTTCAATATTGGAAGCGGAATAAATGATCTGTGAGATACCTAGAGTTTTGGTTATTAAAACTCTTCCAAATAGCGTGAGGCTTCTAGCACTCCACATATCCGATTTTGTTTGTAGCTTCCTTAATTTCAGGCTAAAGTTAAGGTCATCATTCCCCTTCTTATCGTACGAGAAGTGAATTCCTAAGATCCGAACCGGGGTATGCGTCCACTTCATGCCCAACGGGTTGGTTTTATTGTTAGCCCACTTCCCAAGCCAAATCGCTTTTGTTTTCTTTATGTTTAGCTGTAAACCAGCTATCCTACCGAAGTCATTGACTGTATTTAAAGCTTTTTCCACGGAATTTAAATCTGCACAAAACAGATTTGTGTCGTCTGCAAATTGTGACAGTTTAAGTTCGTAGCCAAACAAATTAATGCCTTTGACCCCCGAGTCGTAGCGTAGTTTTATGGACATTAATTCGGCTGAGAGGATGAACAGATACGGTGAGAGAGGACAGCCTTGCCTCACACCTTTCGACGGTTTGAACCAATTCGTTGTGTACCCATTATTCAATACCGCGCTCTCCACGTTCGTATAGAATGTACTTATCCAACGTTTTATGCTGCTACCAAAATTAAAAGCATCTAAAATTCTCATAATGAAGGGCCATTCGAGAGAATCAAAAGCCTTACGAAAATCAAGAGCTATAAGAATGCCCGGAATTTTTTGCTCTTTTGTTAGGTCTAGAACATCGCTTATAAGTCTAATGTTTTCCCCAATGTAGCGTCCTTTTACAAAGCCTGTTTGGTCTGGGTGTATTAAGTTCGGCAAAACCATTTCTAATCTTTTGGCTATTGCTTTCGCAGCGATTTTTTGATCGACATTCAGTAGGGTTATCGGTCTCTAGTTATGCAGGTCGAGTAAAGAGCCGTCTTCCTTTGGTAATAAAGTAATAATGCCCCTTCTTTGCGAGATGGTAAGTTCATTTTTCTCGTAAGCCTCGTTTAAGCATGCCAGAAGATTTTCGCCTAATAGGTCGTAGAAAAATTTATAGAATTCCACGGTGAATCCGTCTTCACCTGGCGCCTTATCACTTTGGAAAGATTCTAGCACATTTTTGCACCCATCATAACTTAGAGGACTTTCCAAGTTGTCCCGATCGTCATCTGAAAGTTTTGGTATTTGCAAATGCTGTGTAAATTCATCGTATTCCTCTTGAGAGAATGTTTTTGCTGATGTGTACAAGTCTGTAAAGTAAACTTCAATTTGGTCGAGGATCTGTTTATCATTGATTGTAGTGGATTCATCTTCTAGGCGAAGTTCCCTTATGGTCTTTTTATTATAATTTCTTTTTTCCATATTGAAAAAATATTTTGTTGGTTGTTCGCCCTGTTCTACCCAACGACATTTCGCTCTAAACATCGCTTGCTTTCCTTTATTTTCGTACAGAGACTGAAGTTCGGATTTAAGGTTGTCATAGTGCAGCAAGATTTGATTAGTATCTGGCGAGAAAAAGTTATTACAAATAGTGTCGTCTAACTGTTCGAGCTGGCATTTAATATCCTCTGCCCTGTCTCTGGATACTTTTGCTTTGTATTTCGCATACGAGATAGTCGCATTCCTAATTTCCATTTTGATTAGCTCCCACAGGAGACCTTTGCTTGTTGCTTGACGGTAATATCTTACGGTGTTTGAATAGGTTTTACGAACCCACTCTACGTATTCTTCATCTTTTAAAAGGGTATTATTGAATTTCCAGAGTCCGGGTCCCCTCGGGGTTTCACACGACCAAGACAAGGACGTATAAATTGCTTTGTGGTCGGGTGCAATTGATGGAAAGATTTCTGTTTTCTTTACACTTTTTGTTAGGTTTTTGGCCAAAAGAAAGAAGTCTATCCTGGACTTCATTCCTATTGCTTTTGATTCATACGTAAATTTTCGTGACTTTGGATAGTGTACTCTCTGAATGTCTATTAGATCGAACATATCCATTGTAGTCACTAACAAGTTCCTGTAGTTCGTTGGTGCCCATACCGTTCCTTCAATTTTGTCTTTTTTAGACAGCGTACAATTCCAGTCCCCTCCAACAATTAAATTTGTCAGTTCTGTTTTGTCGATTATGCAGTTGTTTATCTCCTGCATAAACTCGAGTTGATTTGTTTGGTTGGTTGGTGTGTAGATGTTACAAAGTGTTAATTTTTGGGAGCCAAAAGTAATCGTAATTAGCACAATTCTCCCTGAGTTGTTGCTATAACAATAATCCACCTGACAATGAAAAGCAGGGTTGATTAGAATGCAGACACCTTTGCTGTGGTTAGTACCATGGGAGAAAAATATCTCACCTCCCCATTCATTTTTCCAGATATTTTCGTCTTTTAGATCAGAATAGGTTTCTTGGAGAAAGTAGATATTTGTTTTAAAATCTTTCAAGAACGAAAAAATACTCCTCTTAATCTGGTCCCGTATTCCTCGAACATTAAGCGATAAAATATCTAATTTTACAGGCGTTTGCATAGTCAATAAAGAGCTACAATTAGTGGTTTATGATATCGATAACAAAAGGAAAAAAAAAAGAAAAAAAAAAAACAACAACAACAACAACAACAACAACAACAATTAGTTACAAGAGCTAACCCTCTTCCTAGCTTACAGTCCGACGTTGTCCTCAGTTTTCTAGTTTTGTTGTAAGTGTTCTCTTCTAGTATTTAAAGATAGTCCAGATCATCTAATTCATTAATTTTTATAGGCCTACCTTCGGGCGACATTTTAATAAAAATCTTTCCATCCATTGTCCAAACGCTTAGGATTGAACCATCGTTCCGCATTTTGTTCGCTTTGTTGACGATCTTTTTCCTGTACGACGTGAGGCTCTCGAATAAATAGATCTTGCCGGAGGCAACTCGTGCTGCGGCGGTCGAAGCGGGGAAGAGGCTTGAGAAACTCACATTTTTGAGTTTTGTCCGAGCTTTGTATAGATTCGTTTTAGTTTTATGATTAACAAATTTTACGATAATCGGCTTAACTCCCTTTCTCCGGCTTAATTTGTGAGATATTTTGATATCCTGTTGGCACACCGGCACCTCCAGGGCATTAGCCAATTTTAGAACCACTTCTTCTGTTGACTCATAAGCTTGTTCCGGTATTCCATGGATCTCCAAGGAGTTTTTCCGTGTGTACTGTTCTAGATGATATTGGAGGTCTTACAACTCGGCGATTTCTTCCTCCTGTTGGTCAACTATTTTCCTTGTTTCGGCCACCTCTTGTTCGGCATCATCAAACTGCTTTATCGCTTTATTAAACGATGCTCGAAGGTTTGCTATTTCAACATTCTGCCCTTGAATAGTCGCCTTCAATTCATCCATGTTGTTCTTCATGGCTTCGTTTTCTCGTAGAATGTTGCAGATATCGATCTTAATATCAACCAGCATTTCCCTAAGTTCAATAAGTGACGGCTCTACAGGAGCGATTGATGATTCTTTCAGTCCAGGGATCTCCTCCATCAGAGTTGGTCCAGCGAGGCTTGCTAGTTCGCTTGAAATTGGTTCTGCGGTCGCCGCCATATTGGGTCGTTTAGGCGTTCCGGTTTCCTCCTCACAAGAACCTCTGGCTCCTCGCTTGTTAGTTTCTAATGGTGGTTCTTAACATATTACTAGAACCAAAGACTGGGAAATTTTGCATTTTCAGAGAAAATTGAGGACACGGACAGCGCTCTTCAAGAAATGTGCCACTGCACACCGAGTCCACGCATGCTCTCGCAAAGCACATCGTGATGTGCTTTGAGATCTGGGGAAGTTAACGTGTTCAGTAAAATACATAACCGCACAGAACAATCAAGATCAAGGCGATAACTATCACCACGAATGCTCTTCCTATTCTTAAACTCATGAAGTATGAAATGGCAGCGCCTTTACCCCTACTCGGGTTATTTCGTGAAGCTTGTTCCACAAAAGTGCTTGCATAGTGCTCGGATACTGACAAAGTCCTGAACAACGCTTGGATATCCCTTTCCCGAATGTCATTCTCTCGAACAGCTATCTCCTTGGCGAACCGCTTCGCAAACTCTAAACAGTCGTCGATGATCAGTCGATACTTCGGTGGAACAACAGTCAAGCACAACAAATCCAGGTAAAAGTTATCCAAGGCCGATTTTCCCACGTAAAAACTACGACATTGCTTCAGCCACGCCATATAATAAAAATTGTTAGTAAGAATGTAGTTGCTACCGGAATCGTCTAAGCATACGTGATACTGTTGTAAAGGGATAGTGGAAGCCATTCTTACACCTTCGAAATCTTCCCGGAATACCAAAGTAGGTCCCTCTAACATATGTCCCCACATGGGTGGAAATAAAATGGTGTCGAACAATTTTTTGTCAAAGGCACGATGGACAGTCTGTTAGGCACGGTTGTAATTTTAGAATTTCTTCCATGTGTGCAGAGATGATCTGTTGTATTTTACCAAATTGTTGCTCAAGTATTTCCACCGCAGAATCATAGTTTTCACTTGATAAAGCAAGACCTTGAATGGCTTGGCTGGCGGCACCTTCCAATAGTGATCTAAAATAGTTGAATTTATCAATTTTCGAGAGATTTACATTGTCATGCACTGCAGACTTGTATGAGTACCAAAATCCCATCCAAGTCGTGACTTCACCGCGAAATTTAGGGAGAACAAGTTTCGGTAGTTTTGCCTTGATTTGACTAGTAGGAACTGACAGCGACACGCCTCCTGGTAGCACTTAAATTAAGCCCGCGAGTGGGTAAGGAGGTTCTTGCATATCTCCAGCAGTCGGTTGAGAAACATTGCTTATTTTCTTCTGGCATGTGATAACTTTCTCCACATACCTCTCAGATTCTTCGATCTCCTGTGGAATTTCATCAACGTTACACAGTGATAAAATGTCTTGGTCGATGTTTTCGAGAGCCTTCAATTTTGCGTCCAGCAATCGACTTATGACCTCCCATTGATGAACTTGTTCGTTAGAAGAAAACGTAAATGCTTCATCTTCTACAATGTCAGTTACCTTACTCACGTTTTTGGTAAAAATAGCACATTATGCTCCATGGATCGCTCGCAATTGTGTTAATCTTTCTTTTTTTTCTACAGTCGTCATGATCGTCGTATTCATCGAGGAGCTCAGGGCCCCACTTTGGGTGCCATATAATAATCGTATTTGAAACTCCATTAAACTTGTTTATTTTGTAGGAATCACTCATACATCAATTTGCTCCATCGAAAAACATTGAAATCAGGATATTATTCCAAAAAAAAACGCGCGTGATCAAACCGGTTAAACAAGAATATGTCAAACAAAACACAGTGTCCGATGTAACTGATTAACTTAGTTATAAAACAGTGTGAACGATTTCTACAATCTTTTCCACAAGACTGTAAGGTGAAAGCGAAATCATCATCCTTGGTAACTTGGTGTATATTTCTTTTCCTGGGCCTAACAGTGTCTTCTTCCTTTGTTTTGCAAACTATGGCAAAATGCCCCACTTTTTTTCATTTCATACAAGTAGCCAGTCTTGCCGTGCACTCTGGATCTCTTGCAAAATGTCCCTCGAGTCCACGCCAATAACAACGTCCTCCTCCACGTTTAGGCGAATCAAAACGTCCCTGCTCTAAGGAATTCACATTTCGCTCCGTGAATTGCTTTCAATGGACCGTGCCTGACTTTCAGCAGCTTCCATAGATCTAGCAACGTCTCCAGCCTTCTGAAGTGTTAGTTTACCACTGACAGCGAGTAGTTTCTTGCAAAGATCATGTGACCGACATTTATCAATTAACTAATCGGGGACTTGTTCTTCCTTGGATGTTCTGAAGTCGCAATTCTCGCTAAGCTGGAACACTGTGGTCACAAACTGGTCTGTTGTCTCGGACTCTTCCTGTTTTGCTTGATGAAACTGGTGTGTGGTTCAAATGGAATGTTAACTTGTGGCAAAAAATGTACGTCCAGTAACCTCATAGCTTTGGCATATGCCTTTCTCCATCTGGTCCAGGGTCACTCAGCGTAACAAAAATGATTGGCAATGACACCTTCTATTGTTGCCACTACAGCTGTTACAAAGAACTAAACAGTGCAGTCTGGGGTGGTCACCTTTACATACAGTACACTTGAGAACTCTCTGCGATGAACTCATCGTGTGTTCACAGAAGTGAAAGAAGTGATCATTAACAACAGGAGCATTGCAATTTATACTCATGAAAGATCCCACTAGAGATGTTTTTGTCCAATGAATTGAAAATGGACTTAATATTCATAAATTCCTTCAAGAGGCGAGCCCGAGACAGATGTTGTCCCACAAAGCAGAGATCTTTCAACTGAACTAAGTTTGCTTAGTTCAAACCTAAAGAAATGGCTCGTCTAGGAGTCTTTGAATAAAAAAAAGGATATGACTGACACATTCCTGTATTTTAAAAATCAAATGAAACAAATGATGCTTTCTTGAGTCATGAGTTTTGCCAACTCATTGTGAGGCAAATCGTCATTGCTGCATTGTCCCTTGGGGGTATGTATTCTTTCACAGATAAGCACACTCTGTCAACTTAATCATATCCTTGAGGATTGGTACAACTGAGCATGTGTAAACTGCAACTGCCTGGGCTTGTCACAAACAAGCCTGATCTTGGGCGGGGAGTGAAGTCATGGTGCATGAGGCATGAAAGATGGCTGGGCTCTAGGGTGTATATGACCTTTGAACTCTTTGAGTTCTGGAATCGAGGTCCAGTTATTGAACATCACCATTCTAGCCTCCAAAGCTTCTTGGTCAGTGGCTTGCCACATGGACCAAGGGGTGTTATTAGCCCACAGATTCTCCTCATACTCATGGTTTTGCTCACACCTTAGACAGCTTTGACTTTTTTTGACAGTACAGTTATGCACTTTGCACACTTCCCGGTAAGTGGCTTTGGCAGGTGCTGGAACAGATAGTACAGCACTTTCTTCCGCGGTAGAAGAGCTCTCTCTTTTCCCGTGGCCTCACTAGTGTTGCTTTCAAATTCATCGCCTGAGAGATATTGCGGCTGAGTTCGAAGGAAAAAATAAGTGGAGGAAGGATACAGGCCATTTCTCTTCAAGTAGTCTTCCACAGTTCCTTCACCAGGAAATTAAAAAATTGCCACTTCAGTGGTATCACAAATCCACTTGTTCATTTCTTCTAAGTGACTGGCGAAACTATTCTTTCCATTTGGGAAAAACAACGCACATGCCTTCTCTGCAAGGTCTTCCAGCGTGAGTGGTTCTGTATCAGTATATGCAATGAAGAAATTTCTACCGCCATTCTTTTGTCTAACAGAAGTAAACTTTTTCTTTCTTTTATCATAGTGCAACCACCTCACCTGTATTCTGTGCTCCTTAACAATTCTCTACTTTTTGTTGGAGCTGTCTCTCCCACTCCATGTCTTATTCGGTTAAGCAATCCTGATAGCCGGTTTACTGTTTGTGATGAAAATGTACTCCATGATTATCCCAGCGAAGTTGATTCTCCTTCACATTGGTCACTTTCACCACTATCGGTTGAGGATATTCTTTCTGATACAGTTGGATTAGACCGTCTCAATTCCTCTCATACCGTTTGCCTTATAATCACATCCATCGCACTTCAGTACACAATATGGCTGTCAAACGTGAGCATCTGTAACTATCAGTAGGGAAGAGATCTGGTAACTAAATTAAAAATTAAAACTGGACTGTGGAAAAAGTAAACTGGACTGTGAAAAAATACAACTGGACTGTGAAGAAAATAAAACTGGACTGTGAAAAAAGCACATCCAGTGGTATGAACTCTTGGCAGAACTTTCCTTGCCACAAACCATATTCCTTTCTGAAAGTCAAGCACGACTTTTGTGCAGATTGCCCTCTTGGAGGTTTGGGAACAATTCCTCTGTGGACTTGTCCACCATGAATTAATGATATTGAGGATATGACCTCTTCATGTTCTGTTAAAATCTTGCAGTGGCGATACTACCAACGCAGGGAGAATGGTTAAGGGCTGTTTTCACGTGACAAACCTGACATCTGTCTCTCTCTCTTGCAGTAGTTCCCTTCCAGTCGCATCAAACACTACCAAAAGGTGGTTTCTTTACCAAGCACTTTCACACTGTTAGCAGAGCCTCTTAAGTTTACCATGGTTTTCCTTGTATACGTGGTTCTCTCTGACAGAACTGTTCAGTATTTGTCCTGGGTTGATTGAGGGAAGATAGGATGGTTGATTCAGCAAAGATTCCTCTCCTAAGACGGTTTGGGGGAGGCACCAGGTGACCTATCATATAGAGGCAACATAATTGTCCATACAAAAAAACGTTTGAAACCCTTAATTTCAATAATAATAAATGTCATAATAGTAACTTCATCTCTGTTTTAATAAACGTTGCAGGTACTACTAAGCATGGACACCTGTCTAAGAACTAATACAGAGGTAAAATAATAATTAGAATAAATTGAATAAACATGTAAAAAAATTATTTCATATAAAATCCTATAATGTATAAATATGTCCAATGATAAATTTTGCGGTCATTTGTTGAGATAAACTCAGCTAGATCTTGTTTTCTGATTACTGCTAGTTTTCTTCTCTGATAGTTTCCTAAACCTCATCATAGTTAATTTTGTAATGGTTTTAGTTAGGAAATGAGGAGTTGGTGTTGATGTGGATATGCTTATAAATGGCTGAGGATGTTAGTTTTAAGTCATGATTATCATGCTAACAAAAAGAAATTCACGTTGAAAATAAGATCTGACCTTCAAAGTTTGTTCATGGTAAGTTCTGATTTGCAAAGGTTCCCTAGCTGGAATATGGGTGTTTGCTGTGGTTGATATCAGTCCCACAGGTACAATATTGTCAAAATCCACACCCATTTCACTATACAGCTTACTGGTTTGGTCAAACTTCATTTTGATATTGGGATAAGGGCTCTTTCAGTTTGTCGTTCTGATCTTGCGTTTAAGCGTGCTTCGTTGCAGTGATGTAGCTACTTTAAATTACCCTCTTTTCATATCCTTACATTGGATCACAATATACATGTGACCACATAAGGGATCAAAGGAGAACTAAAGAGTTCATGCCTTTTCTGACACAAGAGTTATCTCCATTCTCAAGCAATTCTTTGACTTTCATTTAGAAGTCAGTTAAACTGATGGCCAAACGGTGACAAAAATATTGTATAATAATGGTCAAATTAAAATTTGTTCAAAATTCAATATCTCTTCAAGCAAGTACTAAAAGTTCTAGTGCGTCTTATTTATAGAGACAATCATTGACTAAGGACACAGTGTAGTCTTTACATCTTCCTGTTGGACACCCTGTTCACTTTGGTGCCCTTCATTCTTGCATCCATTTCTTGCAACAAAATTGAGCTGGGTACCAATATTCAAAGCATTGGGATTCAATCATAAGTTTGAGAATGTCAGAGCCAAACTGAAAAGAAAGTAATCCTGTGGTGACATTTGAACTCAGGAAGTGCTTCTGCATCGTGAGGTGCTTCTGTCCACTACAAACCACTAAGACAATAGTTGTTTGGCCTCTCTGGTGCTCTTACATCGCCATTATCCACCTCCTCTTTATTATCCTCAATGATGTTTCTCAGACCAATTTTGTCATTATCTGGCTCCTAAAGTAGCTTTGTCCTTTTTATTTTTCAAATCCTTTAATGTCAGAGTCAAAACCACCTTCCAGAATAGAGGAGTTTCTAGCAAAATAATTAGGTGTCCTCTCTCCCTCTCTTATTTCGATCTACAAACATTACGCGATTAACATTGCTGATCCTAGCAATATGCAGGACACGTGTCATATGAACTTTCACTGCGTGAAATAATCCGAATACGGTCCCTTATGTAGGTCTTATACAGTCAGTACACAAAGTCGTGTACGGAATCTATAAGAAGGTGTCATGATGTATAAGGTACTGTTTAAGGATCAGTATACGTCAGGCTATGCCAAGAAAATAGCAGGATCTTATACACTTGTAGCAGGATTTCTTATACAACAGTACTCGTTTCAGTATACATGTTGTATACTGAAGGAATTATAAGGTATACTGATTTTGTGTGGAAGGCATGTATACAGTCGTTGCAGGATTTCTTATTCATTATTACACAAGTCCGTATATATGATGTATACTGCATGAAGCAGGAAGGGTACTGATAGTAGAAGGTGCATATTGTGGGGCTTTAACGAGCCTTTTTTGAGCAATCTTAATGGGAAAATTCACCATTGTCGAGTATTCTTACGGGGTACGTTCAGCGTTAAAGATTTTTGCATTGCTTAGGTGTGATCTAGGTGGAATCATAAAATCGTGAATCATCTCATGCTTCACTTACAAATAGCTGTTAATTTATTTCAGTATTCCTCAGTCAGGTGTTGTTTTTTTCGTAGTACATATACATTAAAAAAAACTAAAAAACCTAACATTTGTGTTTCTCAAAAGTAGTATTGTTAATAATAGTGCGAAGAATGAAAGCTGAAAATCTAATTTACGAAAAGGTATAATCCAATGATTAAAAGTTGTGATTTATGTACAATCACACCATTCCTTTAACACACACACCCACACAGAAAAACAAACTATTCGTTCTCAAAATCACAATCGCTTCCTGAGGAGCTGTCATTATCACTTTCTTCTCCTTCTCTTTCTTCCGCTCTGCTTTCGTCAGTGGTCTCTTCATCCTCAAGTTCTCTGTTGAACCAAAAAAAATGTTAGTTAAACAATGTAACAACCTTGTATAAAGGAAACAAGCATATTCCGATATTTTTCATAGCATGCAATATATACATCGGTTTACATAGTTTATGCATTCTTCTGTGCTTCACTTTCATAGTTGGTAAACTAAAAGTAAAAGCGACAGCATCCAATAAGGAGTGTAAAGGCTAAGAAGTATTCTTACATTTCGGTTTGTTCCTGCTCTCTCCTTTGCATGATTTCCCTTCATTCATCGGACAGCGCCCATTTAGGAGAACCTGTGGGTGGCTTTCTTTCTACAGGCTCCCCTTTACGAGCCTTTGTTCGTTTCCACCTTTTGTTTGTTGCGTTTTCTGTCTTTTCGCTGCGCTTGTCAAGCCTAAGACAATAACAATATTATAATTAGAAGATGCCGTTGACTTGACTGAAACCGTGAAGTAAATCCAACCCTTAAACAAAAACGGGCAAAAAAGCGCTAATGGGTGACTAACAAATAAACTGACTTTAAAGCCTACCTGACATTTACAGTCCATCATTGCCAATAACAAGGAACAGTCTGGCAATACTGGACAATTTTTAAGGATAGAAACATTTCCATCTTTCTTGCTATTAGAAATACCAGTAAAGGACTAAACCTTTAGTATGCTTCTTACTTGTTTAGGAAAGCTTCAAGAGTTTTGCTCCTGTATTTTGGGGGCCTAGACACCCATCCTCCTTTGCCTTCATCGATATCTGTGTCATCATCGTCACTAGACATGTGCTCTTTACTTAACTTTGCGAAGGCACGGGACTCAGTCTCATCCTTGACATGAGCTTTTCTTCTCTCATATTTCTGAGATAAAGAAAAATTTGCTCTTTCGTACTTTTTAACTAACTTTCATTGCATCATTCAAAATGTATCATTTAAGTTATTTTAATGCATATTAACTGCATACTTACTCTTTCTTTTCGAAGATTTTTCTTATTTTTCAATTTTATTTCGTCCGTTATTTTTCCAAGGGCAGTCCTCCGTAAGTGCTCATGATACTTTTTGGCAGTCCCTGAAAAAAACAAAAAGGCTTTAATTTCAAAATTGCGTGATTGGGGCCTTATTATCTGTTATGGACAATAAATCTTGGTTGCAGTGGCGTCCTCTAGTTTTAAATTGCTTATATAGTAAACTTACGTTCTAATGCTCGTGATGAGACATGTTTGCTGGTGGGCTTTAAATCTTGTCTTCTCAACAAATATATCCGATAAAACTTTATGAAAACAACTCTAACCCGTCAAAAATAGCAATTCTCTGCATGTTTTTGCAAAATTAACAATTAGTGACTGGTAAATGACTAAAGGAAAGACTGGTGATGTAAGGTAATCAAGGTTATTCTGCTGCCATAATAATACTAATGATACTAAAAGGTTTTATATGACATTAATATCCTAATGTTCAAAGGCGTTTTACAACACCAGTGAAAATCTTAAAAACTCAGAATAAGAATCAGTCTAAAGGTAATATCAAAAGGTTTCTTTTTAAGTCTTTTTCTAAAAATGGGCAGCGCCAAACTATTTTTAATGTCATATGGCAAAGCATTCTACATTGTTAAGGCTGCCACAGAGAAGCATATAGCACCATACGTTTTTAAGTTGTGTGACAGAATAAAAAGATTTCTAACTGATTAATGTAATTAACCCAATGGGGTGTAGGGTGTAAGCATATCCCATATGTTCAATGGTGCCAAGTTGTTGAGTGCCTTATGGGTTATGAATCAAATTATAAAATTATGCAAAGATTCACTGGAAGTCGATGGGTACAATATGATCATTCTTTCTTGTAAGGGTGATGAGTCAAGTAGCAGCAGTTTGGATGTGCTGTGAGGTAGGCCATAAAGTAGAGCATTACAGTGAGCCAACTTTGGAGACTTAAATGCATGAACTTGTAGTTCAGTGATGGACAGCGTTAGGAGCT
This sequence comes from Pocillopora damicornis, assembly GCF_964200805.1. Taxonomy (NCBI): domain Eukaryota; kingdom Metazoa; phylum Cnidaria; class Anthozoa; order Scleractinia; family Pocilloporidae; genus Pocillopora; species Pocillopora damicornis. The sequence goes on from NC_142678.1 coordinate 12,801,536, forward strand.
TCATGATGCAGTTGATGTTTCAGAGATGATAAACAAAGATTTTCAAATATTAGCAACATGTTCATTGGAACAAAAGTGACTATCAAATAGTACACCAATATTCCTCGTTTTCTGCGAGGAGTGAATGGTTTCTTCACAACTGAGATATCTCAAAGAAGTGGTCTTAAAACATATTTGGTGGAGATTGTCAATAGTTCAGTCTTGTCTCTATTTAGATCTAGGGTAATTAACCAGCATCCAGTGATTACTTTCATTGACACAGCTCTCCATGTCAGACACAGGTAGATCTCTATCACCAGGTATAGTTGGCTGGATGAACAAATAGAGGTGTGAGACATCAGCATAGAAATGATAGCTTGAATTGAATTTCCTTTTAATGTCTGAAAGCGGTGATGGGTAAAGATGTTAAATGGGTACTAAAGCAGATACTTGATAAACTCCACATCTAAGAGGATGTTTCACAGAGGTACCACCATTAATAGAAACATACCACATAAGATCAGACAGGTTCATTTAAGATTGTAACCATAGTAGAGGCTCATCTGTTATACTAAAAAATGAGAGAGCTGAACGTCATAATAAACAGCATCAAAAACAGCACATAAGTTATCTCCTTTCTCAAGCAATTCTTTGACCTTATCCAAGTTATGAGCCCAGCACAAAGATTTTTCTCAATTCAGCTGATCAATAAGCCTAGAGGCAAATCTATGTTGATCTTTGTTGGCTTTCCATCCAAGCCGAGGTAGCTTTTTGAACTTTAACTTTTTTATCTCACAAATATGGGAATCAGCAGTGTGGGAAATTGCCCTCTTGTGATCAGATAATTAATTGTTTAGCATTTGGTTCATCAAATCGAGGACTCTATGCCCATGGCTACATCTACAAGATTTGTTTTGATTATTCAATAAAACGGTGAGAGCTTTGACTCTGCCATCTCCTTCCAATAACTCATGACATACCCTTCAATGATCAGTTGATTTCTTATCTTAAAGTGCATTAGCCAGAGCACTAAAACTTAAAGCTTACTTGTAAACCATATGCGACAGACACAAGATTGATTTTCGAGACAACTTTTATTTAAATCGGTGATAAAGTTCCGGAGAATAGTTATAATTTATTTTAATCATCAGTGACTAGTGACACGCCACAGTCTATACATCTTCCTGTACTGTTCCCCAGTTCACTTTGGTGGCTCTCATTCTTGCATCCATTTCCTCCAGCAAACTTAAGCTGGGCACCAAAATTCAATAGATATCAAATAGATATTTTGAGGCTTTAAAATTCTATTTTATGCATTCGTATGGAGGAATGGGCCACAGAAAATAAAGCCCAAGTTGACACACACGGGAGCAAAAATGATAAAATTAATCTTTATTTACCCTGATTAAACAAATCACCTGAACCCAGAGGGAACAGTTGGTAAAAGCTTTTAATCAGCACTGTAATTATGAAACACATGTTAAAAATATATACACATCTAAATAAAAGAACTAATAGGAAGATCATTGCTATATCGGAAATAATTATAATATATGCATAAAAAGGAAAAGCGTAAAAGATAGATACATACTAATGAGAATGAGAATGCTCCTTCATATCTGAATCAAAAAATACCTTAAAACCTTATTTTTCTGCATGTCATGAATACAATATTTACGATGAGCTGATAACAATATGTATTGTTTGGTTTTCTAATCGCTAGGAAATCTCTTTGTCTCAATCTCCCTATGCCTGCCCATATGTAGCAATATTTAATCCTTTTATATTTATATTTGATTTAAACTTATTTTCTTTTAAATTTAAACTTCATATCCAACATGTACTTAAATTTAAAACAAATTCTTATTTAAACTGTTTAATACTAGTTTAAGTTTTTTATTGAATCTAGTTTCCCATTTAATTTTAACATTTAAACTGTGCTTCTAATCTTGTTGCAATATTTCTTTCAGTTGCTTAGGTTTGATTTAATCCTTTTCAGTCATTTAAATTTAAACTTTTTAAAACTTATGTAAAGTTACGAATTGTTATTTGTATTTGATTTAAACTGCGAAATTATATTTATACTTCCTGGGGCGAGGTTGACCAAGGTCACGTGAGTGTCACATGTTCATCATCAGTGGCCGTTATGTTTGGCGGGATATCAGAACGACTTCGATAAGTTTTGATTCCGTAGACTTTCTTGATTTTGCTGTCAGTTTGCTGGGAAGGAAATAAGCTCTGTCAATCCGAACAAGCAGAATGGCTGATGGGCTAGAGAAATTTTTGAAATATGTGTTGGAGAATCCAAGGAAATAAATGGAGGCATTCACCATGAAAGTGGAGGAGACAACTGTGAGAACTTGCTAAATGAACTGCTGTTGCACGTCAATTTACTTAGCAAGACTGTCGAGTTCTTGTATAAAATTGGAAATATATCATCTCTTGACAATCAGAATAAGATAAAATGGAAAGATCTGGAAAATGTTTATTCTGAGGTAGAAAAGGAGTTTGTATGTCTCAAAACCCAGAAATTCTGTGTTAAGAAAAAGTAAAGTCACACATTTATTTCTTCCAACTCAAAATCCAATAACTTACATTCCAATGAATAAGGAGTTTACTGAGACCCACAAGTAAATAAAAAATAATAAATAAAACTACTTATATAGCGCTTATCCAGTCCTATTCTAAGCGCTTTACAAAAATATTAAAATATCACACGTTAAAATAATATTAAAAGTAAGTCTAAAGTTAACTGATGTCTAACATATAGGCGTTTGACATGGATAATAAAAGAGATCATGCATTAAAGTAATTTTTAAAAAGATGAGTCTTAAGTTTACGTTTAAAAATATTTAAATTGTCGCAAGAACGAATGTCATCAGGTAGTTTATTCCACAGTTCAGGAGCCGAAACAGCAAAAGTTCTATAGCCATTGGACTTGAGATTAAAGTTGACAGGAGTCAGACGCAATGTTGAAGACGAACGGAGCGTTCTTGAAGTTGAATAACGGCGTATTAGGTCTTGAATGTAGACAGGAGACTGCTGGTGAAGAGCTTTATGGGTGAGCAGAATTATTTTGAATTTAATTCGCTCAGAAATTGGAAGCCAGTGTAGGTCGAACAAAACAGGGGTGATGCGGTCGAATTTACGAGAGCTGGTAATAAGTCGAGCCGCCGCATTCTGCACTGATTGGAGCTTTTGGATAGCGTATTTGGGGACACCGTATAAAAGAGAGTTACAGTGATCCAACTTGGAGGTTACAAAGGCATGGACTAGAGTCTCAGTGGTCTTAATGGATAGTAATTTCCTTATACGGGAAATGTTCCGAAGATGATAGAAGGCAGATTTACAGACAGATTTGACATGAGGGAGCATTGACATAGTACTATCAAAAACGACGCCGATATTTCTGGAAGATGAAGACGGCTGTATTATATCAGAACCAAAACGAAGTGGAGGTATAGACTGTTGAGGGTTGTGCTTTGAATAAAGGTAGAGAAGTTCAGTTTTGTCTTTGTTTAGCTTCAGCTTATTTAAGGCCATCCACTTATCTAGATCAGATAAGCAATTCTCGATTTTAGCAATGCTACTGGTTAATTCCAGATCATCGTTAACGGAAAAAGAAATGTACAACTGAGTATCATCGGCGTAGAAATGAAATTGCATGTCGTGAAAACGTAAAATGTCGGCAAGAAGAGCAGTGTAAAGTAGGTAGAGAATCGGCCCAAGAACAGAGCCTTGAGGTACTCCACACTTGAGCTCACGAGATTGCGATTTCCTCCCATCGATTTGGACGACTTGTGTGCAGTTAATAAGGTAGGAGCGGAACCAGTCAAGTGCAGTGCCACGTATTGAGAATTTAGAATTCAATCTTTTGAGCAGTATTACATGGTCAACAGTGTCAAATGCAGCGGAAAGATCTAGTGACAGGAGCATGACACGGTGGCGATTATCGATAGCAAGCAAAATGTCATTTTGAACACGGAGAAGGGCGGTTTCGCAGCTGTGGAATGATTTGTAGGCAGATTGTAGCGGCTCTGTGAGTGCCCTCCATATATAGTGCTTTGTTTGGGAGCTTGTAAGAAATGTTACTAACCATTTTCATTGCACTGCATTAAGAATGAGTGAAATTATCTCCGAAGAAGATTTTGTTACTGTTTAACCCTGGACACCATAATATCACTATGCATTTAAACAAAGCAGTACCATAAAAAAACAAAGGGAAATTACCTGTTTACGTCAATGCTGATGTAATCTGGCTGGAATTTGAACCAGGGCATCCAATCTATTAACAGCCACTCCTTCATTTCTCTGCAGTTTAGAGACCGTTGATTCTCTGGAAGTCCCCTTCCATCAACTGCTTTGTGCCAGTTGTAAATTCTCTTAATGACACGGGCCCCACTTTTATGGCCTTTCTGTTCCAGAAATGAAATAACTCCAGGATTAATCAGGTGCTCACAGTCTGGCACCGACTGCTTGTTTTTGCCAGTAAGTGCCTCATATGTCAAGCCAGTAGATGGGTCATGAAGAGCATCTCTGAGGAACCGTAAATCCAGTCCTGGAATTAAGACCTCATGGAGGTGGGATATTATGCGTTTAAGTAGATGATTGTGATCGTCACGGTGGTGAATCTTCTCTCTATTGGCATCCTTCCCAGGTTGATAGAGGTATTCAGAGAAATTTGCAGGATCAGTGTCATGACATTTGAGATCCTCCACTTTTTTGCGGTAAAAATAAATGGCCATTATTGATCTCAGTACATCACTGGTTGTTTCTGGTCTGTCTATACATGAGAAATTTTTAAATTAAAAAGATTAATAAGGAGAGGGAAGCATTTGGCTTTATCTCTGAGACTTACATGCATGTGTTCTTCCAGGGATTGGCTCCATGGGTGAGCAAGAATAGTAGTAAGCCAACAGTGAAATCAATCTCATCTTTGGATATTGAAAAATATGAAATTACCACATCTTGCTGAGCAATTTTTTTTTCATGACAGTGGAATTAGGTAATTTACATTCAACCCATGGATGTGGATTATGCATGAAGGGAAAGAGTTTCCTCCTAAGTATCAGTATGGCATCTTCAAATGGAATTGGTTCAGTCTGGCTAGTATGAATGAATGCAGCCACCTCACATCTTCCACTGGAACTGCTGGGTGTTGACGCAGAGGAGTAATTCCTATTGAATCAATATAACAGCTACTACTGACACCAGTATTTAATGGAAAGGTGGGAAAGGGACTAGAGTTTGAATAGAAGCGGGCTACACATTGTTGGCAACCAAATTAGAATAAATAGGTATAATTACCATGCAAGTATTTTATTAATACTTGTTTGTCTGGGGGGGGGGGGGAATTTGGAAAGCAACTGTTTAAACTAAAACATTTAACCATATTAAATTATCAAAAGAACTTCATACCATGACTACTAAGTTGCAGATAAAAAGATATTTTGCTCACACCCATACTCCGTGCTTCATTCCTGGAATCACAAATGAGCTCTATGAGAGATATAGGTCACACGTTACCCCCAGTGCAAAGGGAATTGAATTCACAATCAGTAATAAAACCTAAAAAGTAGAAAAAAAAATCGAAGGAAAGATGTAGACATTTTCACAATAAAAGAAGCAATGACTGCAAATGCTGTAATGAATGGGTTTTAACCACTTTGTGGGTCTTTGTGTGGGATCTGAATACCTAAAGTAAATAACTACAATGTATGAAACCTCTTCACCTACCTACAACTGTCATTCCTTCACTTCTCATAGCGTCCTCTAAATCCATCTCTAATTTTCTCAATTTTAAATCAGTTAGAGACTTTTAGGGCATGAAACGCACAGGAATTGCATATGGTTTCTAGTTTCTTAATTCATCCGCAATCATAAACACCAATACATGGCTAGCAGCAGTACGCTTCTTTGATTTCTGGTGTTTGCATTTCTCATACTGTCTGCAAATGATCTCAGCTCCACTTGCAAATTTCTGCATTTCTCCACCAGTTTTTCAAATTCCACCACACTCCAAGGCAATTCCATCAATCTCTGGTCTGATGACTTTCCAACTTGAATTGCCTTGGTGTAAACACCACTAGCAACCTCAACACCAGCAGTAAGAAATTGAAAATCACTCTCCAGATCAACCAGCAACTTCTCTATTTCTCTCTTTTAGCAAGCTTCACAAATACACATCTGGTCTTGTAATCAGTATACAAATTCTTGAGAGAGCCATCTGCAAGATCTTCATCACCAGACCATGTTCCACGCATGCTCTCCCTTGAGCCCTTTCTGACATCAAAGGCATCTGCCTTGATCCACTATCTTCCTTGTGGGTTAGAAGTTTTTGCTTGTTTGAGCACTTTCATCTAAATTTAGTAGGATCAAACATTGACTAACATTTAGAAACACTGATAGCAAACATAGATGCGTGAACAGTCTAGTGACCATCCTCATTTTAATTGCAGAAACCTAAAGGTTATACCCAGTAGACTGGATTTCTTACAAGTACTCATTGAATCCACTTAAATTATACATTAACCAAGTTAAGAATAAGCAAGAAACACAGTCTTTAAGCAGAATAAAAAGAAAATACAACTCGAGTTAGATGGCGGTGAGTAATGTTTGGAGTACCTAATAAACCAGTATTCATTTGAGTACTACTACTTGAGTAATACTACTTTTTAAGAAATTAAAGTTATTGCAATCAAAATTTGAACTTCTTTACCTCTAGGCCATCTATTTCTAACTTTATCATCGCTACATTTAAATTAGTTATCAACTGTCCACCAAAAATGATGCAGGGAAATTACAAAACTTACTTGAATATCAACTGTTTTAGAAAATCCAGAAGTTGAGATGTATTGCTGGATCTGACGTACTCCAATGCTTGCAATATTAGTTTTACTCTTCAAACAAAAATGACATTGTATACATCAGGTTATTTCAAAGCCAAACAACTTACACCCGTACACACCCAAATAGAAATTATTTTCCTTAGCACCTCATGATTACAATTATTGTGCCAAACGTCTGGAATTAATAATATTTGTTTAGGAACTGGTACCACAGATATTTAAATCAGGAAAACTGTGTTGTTCTGTTAGTAATGTATTTCTTTACGTTGGCCATGGGAAAAATAGTTCTATTTCCATCTAGCAAGTGCAAGATGAGGAAAATCAGTTAAAAAAATTAACAACTGATAAGGTTACCTCAGTTTTGATTACCTAGGATACAAAGGGCACATTAACCATACACCTGGAATAAGAAATGTGTGTTGACCTTTAACTCTCTTACATTGGCGTTCAACAACCAATTTAATACCAACCTTCAGAGGATTGTACATCCCAGGATTCCTTGTTGTACAGTTTCAAGTAGGTTGCACACCATGAATCCTTTCCATATGCTGGAAGGACAATAATCCAACTTCTATATCCATTTGTTGGCTTGTTCTGGCACTGGTCCACAAGTGGGAAGCATGTGCTATTTCTTTGATGTCCACTGTCAAGCAGACTGAAGACTCCTGTAATGCACTTTGAATAATGTCAATCTCTTCCACAGATTCCATTTCAAAAGACTCCTCTTCAAGAAACTTCACTTCAACTAACTCCTCTTCAACTTCAACAGACTCTTCTTCAACAGTCTCCTCTTCCACTGACACCTCTTCACCTAATACCTCTGGTTAAATTTCATACTGCCATGCTGGTCCTCTGTGGAGACATAGCCACTGATGCCCAAATTGGGAAAACATTGTTGCCAGCCACGATACATAATGCTCCTCAATACCAAGCATTTGAGTTGTTCCCTTTGCGAAGAAATGAATGTTATAATCCAGCAAACCAAATGGTATTTGGTTAAGAGGCATCTGAAGAATATCATCTTCAAAGCATTTTGCTAAGTCAACAAAGTATGTTTGCCATGAGTAAACAAATTTTTCATGGCGCTTAGGCTTGAAACCAGAAGGTCTGTTTTGACATATTGAAGGAATTCATGTCCCCCACTTTCCATAACAGCTATCTTAAACAAATGACTTAGAATCTGCGACCGCAACAAAGTCTTTGATCAGATCCCCAACACTGCGAGTAAGTGGTTGTGTATCCTTACATGGAGAAAACTGGAAGATAGGGGAAAGAGGATTATCAAGTGTGAGTGTAGTTGACCTTTGTGAAGTGCTGCTGGGCTTAACATTAATTTAATTTACGGTTGGCGTGTTTACAAAGTTCTTTTCAATTAAAAGACAATCACAAGTAAACATACAGGTCTCAAAAATGCTACATTGCTTTGGATATTTACTTTTGATATAGCTTAAACAAATGTTTATGAAATGAAGTATAAGTCTCACCTAAAACAACAGCAGCATGAAAAATTAAAGTAAAAAAGCCCACGTGCGATAAAATTTCGGAAGTTCTTTTTTTGCGGTCGTGATCTCTTTTAGGATAATGCACTTGAATAAAGTTCGACAAACCTCTCCTGGAAGAATTACAAGTCTTGTTGACTGCATCTGCAACCATCCCAAAACTTGGGGTCAGACTGTATAGGCCATTTGTCAAAACCAGCGTTGCACAACAATAGGCCTTTTGCGAAATTATAACATGCTATAATCTAAATGGAGGTATTTTACACTATAAACACTCGAAGGACTTGCTCACTAGTAACAGGAACGTTTGAATTTATTGAACACACACCGATTTCTTCGGCATTGACATATTGGTGAGTTGGAAATAAAAGCGCTTTTATTGCGCACTAAAAGCTAAATGGAAGAAAAACTCAAATTTGTTAAGAAACTAGCCGATAAATTAGAAGAGAATTCGAACTATCCGTACTTTTCGTCGTTTATATATTCAGAGTGCCTCTGAAAGTTCCTTTAAGGAGGGGCGTTTTGCTGGCTCTTCTCAGAGCAGTTCTGGCCACCTTCAACGATCTTGCTGTCGCTGTTGGGAGCAAATCCAATACTGCCAAAACTATTTTCCCTAAAGAAAATACGTCAGATTGGGCACTCTGCCTGCCACTCCTGTTGACAATTTCGGAGGCAATGTGTGGATACTGTTCTCAATACTTCTCCTGTTGATGGATGGACATGGACATCGCCGGCTTGGGATCTGACGAGAAACAAGCTTTCCCAAAATCGATGATCACAGGGTTCCATTCCTCTCCTCGTTGCTCCATTACCACGTTGTTGCTCTTCACGTCGTTGCTCTTCGCGTCGTTGCTCTTCACGTCGTTGCTCTTCACGTCGTTGCTCTTCACGTCGTTGCTCTTCACGTCGTTGCTCTTCACGTCGTTGCTCTTCACGTCGTTGCTCTTCACGTCGTTGCTCTTCACGTCGTTGCTCTTCACGTCGTTGCTCTTCACGTCGTTGCTCTTCATGTCGTTGTGAGGAATACCACACGAATGAATGTGGTTTAACGCCTCGATAATTTTTTTTTAAATTTCAAGCCAAGTAGGCTTTTCTAATTTTTCTTTCTTTATGGCTTTATGTAAAGTGTGGTCTTTGTTTTTGTTCCTGTGGAACTTGGTGACAAGTCGAATGGGCTCGCTCTTGGTTAGATGGATAGATAGATAGATAGATAGACGTTTATTAATAATACCTTAATAGCAGCTGGAAGCTGAATTACAAAGGTGTACAAATTATATAATAGAACTATACAATAAAATCAAACCTAAAAGGGAACTAATTTACATATGGGCCCATATACAATTGTAATAGATGTCAATTAAAATGTCTTGCGCTTGCTGGAATGAAAGTATCTCTGAACCGATTTGTTTTAAAGGAAACTCTAAATGGTCTGCGTCGTCGTAACTCCCTAAGTTGATCTCGGTTGTCGAAAGGCAGTAAGTGGTACAAACAATCCAAGGGATTGGAGACGATGTTGTTAAAGAATTTTTAAGCAAAGGTCTTCCCTCCGATCTCTTAGGGTTTTCAGCTCTGCCATCTGAAGCACTTCTCTATAATGATTATCATAACCGTATATAATTTTCAAGGCTCTCTTTTGGACCCGCTCTAAACTTAAGCTCAAATAATCGGGGAGACTATAATGGTAGACCTGACATCCATAAAGTAAGACGGATTGAATGCAAGCAACATAAAAATTCACTAATTCTGGTGATGGTACCTTAGCTCGCTTTAACTGAGTTAAAAAGTAAAGGCGTTTAGCGGCCTTTTTAATCATCTCAGTAACGTGAGTGTTCCACTTGAGGTTGTCTTGAAAATACACACCCAGTAATTTCACGACACTAACGGCGCTAACCTTAGAGCCATTAATTTCTATGAGATCGTAGGAAGGAGGGGAGCGCACGAAGGAAACTCTTAGCTCATTACATTTTTTCGGATGAAGTTGAAACGAGTTAAGTGTTGACCAGGTAGCTACTTCGTTTATCATAGACTGAGCATTGCTAGGACCACCCTTGCTTATGATTTCATACACTGTCGTGTCATCTACATATTTTATACAATCACTGGCTGATGGTACTTTCAAATCATTTATCATAACCAAGAATAGCCACGGTCCCAATTTTGTTCCCTGCGGTACTCCTGCTCGGACCGATCCCCACTCTGAGAGACAATCGTGTGCAAGTTTGACCCTTTGTTTCCTATCTTTAAGAAAGGCTATTATCCAATTAATGATGTAAGGGTTGATGTTGTAGGTCGAGAGTTTCGATAGCAAGAGGCTGTGATCTATCAGATCGAAGGCTTTTCTATAGTCCAACGCAAAGATCCGCACGGTGTTCCCCGTTCCGTCTGTTGCTTGCGCCCAATTGTGCATCAGGTTTATCAATGCATGCGCAGTGGAGGATCCTGGAATACACCCAAATTGATCGGGTTCCAGGCGTTTCAGAAGTGCTGGTTTCACATGTTCATGGACGACGTAGTGCTCGGCAATTTTGGACAACGTTGGTGTCAGTGAAATAGGTCTCAAATCTTTCGCCGCATCCTCAACTATCTTTGTTTTGGGAAGAGGGGTGATGTTTGCACATTTCCAAAAGTCCGGTAAAGTCCCTTGACTAATCGAGGAATTGATGATACAACAAAGAGGTTGAGCGAGCTCAGGAGCGAATTCACGCAAGACCCAGTTTGGGATATTATCTGGGCCCCCGGCTTTGGAGGAGCTGACCGTACTAAGGCATTTGAAGGTAGCTTCCAGTGAAATAATGGGAGTTTTAAAACCCTCAGTGCTCACAGTTTCGATATTATCTAAAAGTGGGTCAAACGAAGCTTGAGGTTCTAGCAGAGCTGTGTTGATTTCATTAGCCAAGATCTTAAGGTTGATTGAGGTAGCTGGTTTACTTGCTAGGAGCTGATTTGCGATACTTGTAGATGTTTTGTTCATTCCACATAACCGCCTACATTCGGACCACCACATTTTAGGATTGTTTTCGGTCAAAACGCTGACTTTAGTGTTGTAATAAGAGCGTTTGCAGAGCTTCCGTTCCCTGTTTACTTTGTTCCGGTAGTAGTGGAACAATGGTTTGTTGTCTTGGTAATATGCTCTTTGACGGTGTGCTCTAAGTGCCTTGAGTTTGGGTGAAATCCATGGTGCGTCGTTTCGGTGGAACTTAACTCGCTTTTTGGGAAGGATAGAATCTAACCCTATGTGAATGAGGTCACTGAAGTGAGCATACTGTTCTTGGACGCTATCTATAGTGTCGATTAATGACCAGTCGACCCCCGTCATATAACGACCAAAAGCCTGTTTGGACTCAGCGTTAACAGCACGTGTAGTAACCGTTCTGTTTGCAGGAATATTGGCCTTCTATCTAATTTTTGGAACCAAACCAACAGTACAATGATCGGATAGTCCGAAGGGCGGGAATGGAGAAGGTTTCTCGTAGTGTTCTGTAAGATTAGTTAGCACTTTGTCGAGTGTACGATCCCCTCTTGTTGGAAAATGGACGACTTGCGTGAGGCGGAACTGCTTAATAACTGGTGAAACATTCGCCCTGTTCCAGTCGCCAGCGAGGATTATACCTGCGCCAGGGATATCACTCTCTATCCTAGAGAGAGAATCCATCATGTAATCAAGGAGGGGCTCATCTTTGGCAGGCGGTGGAGGATGGTATACTGTACCAATGATAAGGCAGCTATAACCCCGGGGCAATCGGTTGGGCGTGATTTTGGCCCACAAAACCTCAGGGCCCTCGGGGTCAGGAAACTCATAGTCCCGTAGAATTGAGAATTTGATGGAATCTTTTACATATAGAGCCACACCCCCATGTAGCTTGTGGGTCCTATCTTTGCGTATGATGTTGTAGCCACTAATGTCAACTACGCTGTCGTCAATAGAATCTTTCAGCCATGTCTCCGTTATACAACAAAGATCAAACTCGTGGGTGTTCAAAAAAATACGAAGTTCGTCTATTTTTGGTGCCAAACTCATTACATTAGACACAGCTATTGACGGTACGAACTGCAAGGTGTTTTTCTTTGCGTCGATGTTTCTCTTAGGCTTGATAGTAGCCAGATTATTGAAATTGACGGCTCTTTCTTCTGTGTAACGGCTCGAGGAAACACGCGTAGTTACTCTCACGGGAATTGTTGAAGGTCTCGGTAAAGCGTGATTATTGAACCGTAAAGATTCATTCAAGATGGAAGAGTTATAGCAATTAACAGTTCTTGGTCTTATGTAACTACTGGAGATGGCGCGTGTGGTTGTTCTCACGGGAATTACTGAAAGCCCCGGTAAGGTGTGATTGTTCGACTGTGAATAATTATTCAAGGTTGAAAATTCATTCGTTTCTGAAGAATATTTGCTTCGGCCTGTATTTAATTTTGTTTTAGTAAGTCTTCCGGACCGTTTCCCTCGGTACTTAAAAATTCCATCCGCTCGAATGTTCTTAAATAAAACTGACCGTCTCTCCTGAAGGCTGTAATTTTTCCGGAGCGACACCAGTTCGCGCCGAGAGTACTGTAGGGTCGTTTGGCGAATTGGAGAATCAAGCTGCCGAATTAAATCTCGAGTGGCTCTCTGCCGGCTACCAATGGCCATAATAGATTGAGCAGGACCGGGGTTGGTCGAAATATCAACGTATACCGTGATGTCCAATGGAGGGTCGTGGCCAGGGATGACTAAGGAGACAAACCCGTGTTTAGTGTGCTTCTGCATTGGAACTCTTGATCGATGAAACCCATCTTTGACGATACAGGTGCATTTCTTCTTGAGTTGAACAGCAGTGTGCAGGGGTTCCCACCTTGATTTAAAAGTATCCTCGAAGGATAATAAATGGTTTAGAAATGCAGCACTTAAACAGGATAGAATAGTGATAGAAACTAGAGCTACTCTAAACGTGGCCGCCATGATTGGCGCCTAATTAACATCTAAAGAAATATATTAAGAGAAAAGAGAATTTTAGATACAAGTTTTGCTCCAAATGCGGAAAATTGCGAGTTACTAAGTCATCCTTAGTTTTATTTTTGCATTTGACTCGTCAAGACTACGCACGGTGAGGAAAGTCAATGCAGCCTCTTTAATTCTGACAGTCACTTTAAATTGTCGTTAACAGTCTTCTTTTTTATGATACCAAAGAGTAAAGGGACACCACGGTGATCTTTCAGGTGTTTGATCATGGTCGCTTCGTAAGTAAGTAATAACTTTATTTAACGAGGGTAAAGACATTGATTACTGGTCACCCAGTAGTTTTCATAATGGCCCTCCTACAATTAAAGTACTAAAATGTATCGATTGAATAATTGACTACCTATATAATCTACAAACTAAAATTACATTAAGAACTACTATTAACACAATATTGATTGATTTACTACTAACGAAACTAAAAAGTTTTATGAATCTTAAAATGATCAAGAAAAGAAGTCATACTACGGTAAAATTTAACTAAGTAATTTTTAAAATTAGTATGAGAGAGTGTCTTTGGTTCGGGTTCAAGAGCATTCCACAAACGGCAAGCGCTTGAGTGAAACGCTCTAAGGCCAGAGTTCCTTTTACAAACTGGTGTTGTAATATTGTTATTAGAAGCGGATCTCGTGTTATAATTATGGGTGTTACTTATATGTTCAATATATTTATTAAAATAAGCCGGGCAATGTCCTTGATTTATTTTATGAAGCAAATAAAGCTTCCTAATACGTATGATATCATCTATAGGCAGCCAATGTAATTTGTTAAAAAGCTTGACTGAGTTTTCGTGAGTATCAGCATCTAAAATAAGCCTAGCACATCGTTTCTGTAGTCGTAAAACTCTTTGGAGATTACCAACGGTACAGTTGCCCCAGACCGTACAACAATACTCTAGTATTGGCTTGATGAGGGCATTGTATAACATTTTCCTGCAAGCAAAGGTTAAATAAACCTTTGCTCTTTTAAAGAGACATATTCTAGAGTTTAACTTTTTAATCAAACAGTCAATGTGTAAGTTCCATTAAAGGTTTGAGTCAATGACAACTCCGAGCAGCTTTTCCCCTGCCGCTTCCTCTAATTTGATATTATCGATATAAATTTCCATTGTAGTCTCACTGCTTTGGGATAGCCTTTGAACAGAACCAATTAGCAGGTGTTTGGTCTTCTTTGTGTTTGGTATCATCCTGTTCAATTTAAACCAACTGTTAGCCTTGTCTAGACTATTATTAAGAGTGTTTTGAATATCTGTACAATTGGTTCCGCTCGACCAGATCGTTGTATCATCGGCATATATGTCGACTTCAGTGTTCTTTAACAGGAGGGGTAGATCATTCATATAGATAGAAAACAGCAGCGGACCTAAAATGGAACCTTGTGGTACCCCGACTTCAAGATTTAAAGGGCTAGACAACACACCGGAGACGGATACAACTTGTGTGCAGCCTGTTAAGTAAGATCTGAACCAGTCTAGTGTGTTTGTTGCAGTGTGGTATTTATCAAGTTTAGCAAGTAAAATGTCATGGTTGACTAGGTCAAAGGCCTTGCTTAGGTCTAAAAAGATAGTAGTTATCAAAGTTCTGTACCATTAGAGTTAAAGAAAAGTTATCGGGGGAATATGGATGTTGCTGCGAGCAATGAGTTTTAACCGCTCAACAAGCTTTGCAGGCGGCTAAGGAAAGAGCAAGGAGCAAGAAATCAAGCATAATTCCCACCTGGATGTCACCTTCACAAGGACGCTCTGCTACAGAGAAGGGATCTGAAAAGGCCAGCTTCTCCTAAAATGGGTTTAATGCAGAGGGAGATCTTGATGATAGTGGAGGAATAAGGTTGTAAAGGGCAGCTACTTCAGCTCTTGTTGTGGCCTTAGCCATTGCAGCTCTAAGTGTACATTGTTGTGGCATTTTAGGAACATCATCATCTCCAACAACAACAGAAGTGTCATTAACAAGCTTTAAGGATGTTTGGCTGCTCTTTATGTGTGTGGAGTCATCTTGTGCTTCAAGCATTTCAGCAAAGTTAAGCTCTGACGTGGATGGCTGGTAGATGCTAGATGAAGTTGAATCAAGAGTATCAAATTTAATTCGTTTTGGTGCTGGCTGTTGCGGATGAATATTGGCATGTGAATTAAGATGGATTCTGGGATGACAAAGATGCTTGGTAATAATAGACTGTGTTTTATTAAAATTACATTGCAGATAAAACTGAATTGCGTAACTTCACATTAATTAATTGTACAAAATGTTTCTGCAACACATATTTATGAAACTTGTTGCCGCTCTGTCAGTCTTACAACGAGTAAGATTGAAATTCCTCTGTTTCCTAAAATTGTAATTAGCCTGATAACTTTTTGGGATTAAAGAATGAATTTTGTTGTTTTTGTTTTCTAAAACTGATCGGAAAAGTGTCAATGTCAACTGTTCTTGGTGGGTTCTCAAGCTTGGGATGTTTGCTTGATCGAGGGCTTCTTTGTATGATGCTCCTGGGAAGATGCATGCGAGGGCTCTTTTCTGCACTCTCTCCAGATCGACTTGTAGATATTTCGGAAGTGCATGGTGGAACACTGGGCAGGCGTAGTCTAGGCAGAACCTGATGGTTGCGCAATAGATTGCTACAAGATTGATTGTAGGTACTTTAGCCCGCTTAAGTTGAATACCATTTGGTTTGCTGGATTATAACATTCATTTCTTCGCAAAGGGAACAACTCAAATGCTTGGTATTGAGGAGCATTATGTATCGTGGCTGGCAACAATGTTTTCCCATTTTGGGCATAAGTGGCTATGTCTCCACAGAGGACCAGCATGGCAGTATGAAATTTAACCAGAGGTATTAGGTGAAGAGGTGTCAGTGGAAGAGGAGACTGTTGAAGAAGAGTCTGTTGAAGTTGAAGAGGAGTTAGTTGAAGTGGTATTGATTTCTAATGGATAAGTTTGTAAATTTTTTATTTTGAACACACATGCCTTTTGTAATAATGGTTGGCAAAAGGCCTTCACAAGTCACAACCATTAGTAACAGTCCCTGCTGGCAGTTTCATGCCACAACAGCCTCTAGTTTCTTAAATTAAGTGTAACTAACACAAATGTCAAGCAAAATCTAGTTGTGGGGATCTTTTCTTTAGTGAGGGATGTATCAAATGATGGAAAGGAACAAAGTTCAAATTGTGTGTATGAAGGAAGAGAGGTTTGCATAATAGATCCAGCCCTACAGGTTACTCAGCCTGAGACCAAGGAAAGCATCAAGGATATCCTCCATAGGTTGCTCAACAACACGAGTCTCAAAATACCAGTGAGAATTTTTTTTTTTTTTTTTTTTTTACAAGTAAAAGGATATTTATTGTTACAATTAATTTTGATGATAAATTTTGGGAAACTGTTGTAGCAACAGTTTACAAATTTTACTGTCAGCAAGTAGTTCCTTCTTTCCCAATGGAAGCCTCACATAGTGGCAATTTTCACACAAAACAATTTTGTCACAAAACGGTTACCTTCAAGTCAAGAAGATAAAAAAATTTAGTAAATAAAAATTTTTGCTTCTACAGTGTGCTCGTTACTTTATGCTTCTTCAACATAAATTAGTTAAAGCAGCTGAAACAAAAACAATTCTATCCAATATTGGTTTTAACAAAAGAGGAATAACTCCTGAAAGAATTCTAGATTGCTTCAATTTCAAAATGTTTCTTTCGACATGAGTTCTTAAGAACGAGTCTCTGTGAGAATCAAACATCTTGGGAAATGAGAATTTTCAACCCCCCTTCAAACTGAGTGCCTACCTGCATGCAAAATTTGAAGGGGGGTTGAAAATTTTCATTTCCCAAGAAGAATTAACACTTTCTAAACACTGGCACGTGAAAGTTTTGGGATATGAGCAGAAGTGGAGTTTAATGTTTACATAGTGCTATTATCTCAGATAGAGAAACAATTTACGTATTAGACTAATCATAAACAGAGTGCACTTCGGAAAAAGGTAATGACCATCGTTGTGTAATCAGCTCACACTGGATAGGAAATTTTCTAACGGCCCGAGAAAATTTCCCCACAACCCGCGACAGTTGCTCACGACCGTGATGTGCTTTTTTTTTTTTTTTTTTTTAATTTTTTTTTTTAATAGTATCTCTTTTTTGTGCCGTACTCTCCAAAGGGAGATCTTAGTCTACTTACAATAAAGTTCAATAATACAATATGAATAACATAAAACGATAACTTTACCATATCCGAATACAATACGTTGATTGAAAAGCTATTACTGCTAAATTACATTTGTGCATTGAGACTTTGATACATTAAATGAGGAACTATAACAAAAGTGAAAAAAGAAAAAGAACGTAAGGAGTATTGTTTGAAGTGTTTTGGTGAGAGTTTCACTGTTGGCAGGTGTAGCACTCAGTTTTTTATTTATTTACTTTTTTATTATTTAAATTTTGTTTTTATTTTATTTTGTATTTTTTTTTAAAGAGAGTTGAGATATTTTAACCGCATTTGAATGAGAATGAACATTAGGCAGAGGCATATATGGAATGATGTTGATCAGGCATGACGAAATTAGCCCTGGGGTGCAGATGTATTATATTCATTGACAGTAAACAATGGGGAGCGAGGAGAGAGTGCTTCACAGGTATGCATTTTTGTGCCCTTAAATTAGTAGTTATGAGACCTACATTAGGGATAATTCCTAAACACTTCTAGGTTAATTTATGATGATATTTGATGAATGTGTCAAGGGGATTTTTCCAAAATCAGATTTAGCACATCAATCATAGGGTAGGGATATGAGAGGTTAAATGTTTCCTTCGCACAGCACTTTTTAACCAGTTTGATTTTTATCGTTTTATGATATAAATGGACTTAACCTTATACCAGTAAACCTTTTCACACCATAACTTAACGAGCTCCATGGACAACGTGATGACAATATCCCAACATGTTTTGTGTTTCCTTTACAGAAATTCTTGACTATGTTGAAAGAGCTCTTTTCTCTATGGGTAAACCAACTGGTTCTTTGGCGGTATTAAATCAAAGGGATTGCTGCTTGGCTGCTGAGCTAAAGGTTATGTCATTTTTGCAAAGTAGATCCTCACCACCATTTCTTCACCTGACTGTTTTTCAATATTTAAGTCATGGAAAGCTATCATCAGTTAATCATGAAAGCACCCTAAAAGGAGCAGCATAGAAGGTAAATAAATAAGCAAGTGATTTTACTATTATTTTTAGAGGGGGCACCAAATATTAAATATTTTATCAGCCATGACTCATTTAATAAATTCTTTGGATACTTTCCAAAATGAAATGCATGAAAAAGTCATAACTTATGGCTAATTATGCTAGAGTGGGGTCATTTGAGTAATAAGACAAATTTTGTCTTAGCTAGTTATTACTTTTGAAGAAGGTTACTGATTCAAGGTTTTGGATGTTTTCGTGCAGTCAGGGAGCCATGAATTTCAGGTAAACCCTGTGAAATTCACAAAAACATGCAAAATACCACAAACTGTGCTAGAAATCTTGCCAAATACATGTTGCCACAACATATTTGAAACTTCCAATATATCTAAACTTACCTTGACTGTTGGGGGCTGTTTACTTGCCTTAAAATTGCAAATTGGGCAAGTAAACAAAATGGGCAATGGTCACAATGTTAAAAGCTTTGCCATTGGTGCATTTCTTAAGTGCATTGTTGTTAAAATAGCAAATCGTCTCATATTGTACAACTTGCTATCATTTCTAAGAAAAACGAAAATCGAATGTACCATATTTCCCTGCAAAAATGTACATAAGCAGGTTAATGTGAATTTATTTTTATTTTCACAGTTTGTAAATTTACATTAATTAACCAAACAGGAACTTGCTGTGTAATTGCTCAGGTGTACATACACTTAAGTGCTCTCTAAAATCAACTAACTCTGTTATACATGTCAGTATGAGTAACCTTTTAACATGTTCACATATTTATAACAGTGACTGTAGACTGTCTTTTGGATAATGCAGTTGGACAAGAAGTTCCTTTAAATAGCTCCATTCTTGCCTTGTCTCTTCACCATCAATTATTGGCTCATGGATCACGTTCTCCCCGTCCTTCTCTTGTCCATAAAATTTAATCAGCTTTTCTAACTGCTCATTGCCATGTGCAGCTATGTCTGGTACAAATCTGATGCCACACATCCCAAGAATAACTAGGCAGTTCACAATGTCATTGGCATCGAAGAAAATCGCAGCTCCAGGTTAGACAGGGTATTTTCCAAAAACAACTGGGTAATGTGACAATATTCGACGCTTACAGCTTCTATGTAGGTGACAGGTTTGGAATATTGTTCAAGGAGCGAAGCGTGAGACAATAGTGTCTGTAAAAGCAATTTATAAGGTGCTGATAAACAATTTTTATTTGAAAATGTGAAATGCTAGCCGACAAAAAATTAAATGCATTTATTTTGAAGAATACAGCTCCACAAATACTTCTGATCGTGGGAGACATGACCCGGCCATCAAATTTTAAGGGAGGCGTCGTTGCTCAAGGGGGAGAATGTTGCAAGTTTGTGCTCTGACTCAAACACTGGTGCCCTGCCAAGAAGCTTACAATTATTGCATAACACCTTACAGATCAAGATCAAGACCAGATAGTGAGACTTCAACACCACCAAAGAAGGACAACAGCAAAAGTTTGGGGAACTTTTGCAGGAGAAACAGGTAGCTGTGTCACAAACACAGTGCATGGTTATGAAACCACTGAGTTGTTGATCTATCCTCTTGGATCTGTAGCAACTCTGAGAA
The DNA here is from genome assembly GCF_964200805.1 of Pocillopora damicornis. Taxonomy (NCBI): domain Eukaryota; kingdom Metazoa; phylum Cnidaria; class Anthozoa; order Scleractinia; family Pocilloporidae; genus Pocillopora; species Pocillopora damicornis. Next base: position 12,821,613 of record NC_142678.1, read on the forward strand.
TGCCCAGCTGAAAAAGGCCAAAAATTTGATCAAGAGGTAATTTACATAAAATTGTACCCAACAACATCAACAGGGAAAGTTGAGTCAAAATCCCAGAGGTCTGGATTTCGAAAATCACGAAACACAGCAGCAATACAGCTGTGCGACAGCAGACCACTGTGACTGTGAAATTCCATCCAGTCGCAGCTGAGCACAACAGTTTATTGGTAACTTGTACTCAATTGAAATCATCCCCTGCTAAAGAGTAGCAGTATGCAGCCAAAATGTCAATCCACATCTGGAGAGACATAGTAATTTATAATAATAACAATTTCATACCTATATGGTGCAATATACATATGGATATGATCTTATGCACTTTAAAACATACATACATTCATTTATTAAACACATCCCCATCTGGGGCTTTTTTTGGATTACAAGTCCAAGTCCGTGAATGGCCTTGAATATCACTAGCAATATCTTGAACTTTATCCTGAATCGCACTGGCAGCCAATGTAGCTCTTGTGATACTGGCGTGATGTGACAATAATGGGAAGAGCTGCTAAAAAGCCCTAATTGTCCTTTAGTGTTTTCACAAGCAAATCATAGTTGTCTTTGCTTGCCATTATCCTTTTTACCCTTTCCTTGACTTTTTATGACAACTTCCCTTGAGAAAAATGAACTTCCTAGTGCAAGAAGAGCTGTTGAATCTTCTTTTCCCCCGATGAAGCCAGGTCACATGAGTATCCTAAACTCTTCATTGTGGTGACTGCTTTGCGTACAAAAAAGTTTTTGTATGCAAAGCAGTCACCTGCATTTTTTGGCTGGGTCTCCCTCAACAACAATCATTTGCTCAAGCACAGTCTCCACGAGAGCTCCAGCAACAAACACCTCATTTCGGAATTGTTTAAGTTCTGTTAAGGCTGCCTTATAGAGATGGTCATGAATGAGCATCCCTTCCATAGTTTCCTTTGCACTTCCTGCTAAGGCCCTCTGGACAGTAGTCCTTGTTTGCATATTAATTAGAGGTTGGTCATGTACCAAATATTTAAACAGTGATTTGAGTTAGGGCCACTTAAGTGGATTTCCCAAAAACCAGGGTAACTCCAAATATGATACTGACTTTACAAGCGCAGCTGTTGACTCTTCATTTTCTTCCAGCTTTGTTTTGATCTGCCTGGCTGAGAGTTCCCTATCCATGAGGTAATAAGTGCTCCTCCACATTACAATAAGCTAAATCGTTCTGAGAAGTGTGAGTGTACAATGTGGACAATTTAATTGGGGTGGCAGCTTAAAATTTTGCTGAGGTAAAGGGTCATCTGGATTCTTGCAAATGCCTTTATTTTCTGATACTCTAGGGTTGACATCGTAATAGGTAATTTAAACTTCAGCATTTTCAAATTTCCCCAGTGGATCTCTGGATTTCTTCCATCCTCATTAGACATCTCAAGCTGTGCTACCAATCCCAATTTTTAATCTTCATTTTTTAGTTCTCTTATAGGCTTATAGGCTCCTCTTCCTGCAGCCTAGAACTTCTCTCTTTCCTTTTTTGACTTCCAACTCCAACATGCAAGGGCATTTCTCATTTTCACCCATGTGCAGGCGTGAACTGTTAAAGCTTGCTGACTCAAATTCTAGCAAGAGTGCATAATCACGACAGGTCTCTCAAAAAAGTTTCTCATCTCTTTTGTTGATCATGATTTCAATGTTTTTAAGCCACACATTTGCCATCTCAATGGCCTTTTCAGTTAGCTTCAAATGCCTCTATAGTCCTTTAAGTTCCAGAAATGACTTCTATTCTGCGCTGGCTTGTTCAAGGTCTTTGAGCATTGCCTCAATTTTTTCCATTAAGCTCAAGCAGTTTTCACCACTTCCATGCCATTTCTAAAGATATAAGTTGATGTTAATGTGCTCTCTGACCATTTCCTTTCGGCTTAACAGCTAGCTCTTAGCCACTCTTCTTAAGGATTACTTACTGTTTGAATGGGTAGGTCTAATGGGGATGTGTAATTTGTCCTCTTTAATGTACCATATGTGTTTCACATGGTCTGACTTGTATTCCTTGGTTGACATCTCAAACACTTCTTACAACACCAAATTCATATCATTAACATTTATTAGAAGGTATCAGACAACCTTGCTCTGCTACCAGTTGTTATAGATGTTATCAGAAGTAAATTTTATTCAATGAATGATATAGTAAACATTATTAACAACAATGTGATGATAATTTGAGATTATGCAAAAGTATCTCAAATTAGTTCTAAACAGAACATTAATTTTCCTTGAAACTCACTACTACGAATTTCATACCACATGAATTGCGATCAAACAGTATTATACCGTTTGGAAAAAAGCATTATTATACCATGAAAATATATGTTTATCTAATATTTATCTAAATTCGTGGGCAATGAGTAGTCAGTGAAATCCTTACAAAGGTATGCCAAAGCCCAGGAATTTCATGAGATGATAAATTCTAGGGTCTTGAAAATTGGTCAGTGGTTAATCCAACACTGATTTAATAGATCATTTTCATGACCCATGGCAATGACTTGTTATAAATGTGTCTGCTTGTGTGTACAGCATCTAATTATTGCCACATGTGAATTTTCATCAACTTCTCATCCTACATGTCTTGTGTTTAACTTAGTAAGGAACAGGAAAGGTAAAATAATGCCCTATCTTTTAGACAATTACTATTAAGACTAAAGCTTTGAAACTGTTTTTTTTTGTAAGAAGTGTATGGTTGCAGATAGCCAGAATCAAAATGAATTAGTATTTCAGAAACAAAAGTTGAATTTATCTAGAATATTTTGGTAATTGTAACAATAAACATTTGTATAGCTTTTAAAACTATGCACCAATTATTCAAAAGTGCTTTACATTATGTCAAGTATTATAAACTGGCACTAAACACTTTCCAAAAAAGAAATGTTGAGATATTTCTTCAAAGTAGCTAGGCTGCTACAGGCTCTGATTGGTAATGGCACTCACCCCCCCCCCCCAAAAAAAAATACATGCATAAAGAAAAGTCAAATTATAGAAAACACATTGTTTGTACTACTCTATTTCAGGTTACTTTTTTTGTCACTTTTGTTAGAAACAATAATGTTTCTAGTAATTGACATCAGGGAGGTTGGATTAACAATCTGCAGTATGTAGACACAGCAGTTACAAAGATGTATCAATATGTATATTGGAGCTTCTCATCCCAGAATATTCGTAGTCAACTCATGCTACAGAAAATGGAGTCATACACTGGCCTATCGTAAACAGATTTACTGGTTACCTGTACCACTGTAATGTTTGTTTCAATCTTTATTTATACACAAAATCATATCATTTACATGGTCTTCCTAGGAATCGTGTTTAAATTATAATAAAATACTTTAAGAACTATTGACTATAATGTTAAACATACAAAAACAAAAACAGAAACTTATATCATGAGTAACAAGGAACTATTTACTATAATGTTACAAATACAAAAACTTATATCATGAAAAATAAGAGTTTCAATGGTGTATCAGAGAAATCTTTCTCATGAAACGAAGTTTTAAAAACATTCAAACTAGGCAGTTTTTTTAATCTCAGAAGGAATCCTATTCCACAGAACAGATCCTCTGTAGTGTAGGCTCCCTTTTGCAGACTCAGTTCTGGGTCTGGGGACATAATAATTTAGCTCAGAATTTCTAAGATTGTGTGAGTGTACATTTGAGGTGTTGGTAAAGATCCGCCTCAGATACAATGGGGAAAGATTATTATGTATTTTATACATTGTCACAGCCAACTGTTTAAGTCTTACATGTTCTAGCCTTTCCAAGCCAAGCTCACCCAACAAAACACTTGAGCGAATGTCATAGTTAGAAAAGGTGAGAATTCTAGAAGCCCTATTCTGCAGCTTTTGAAGATTGTCTGCTAGTCCCTTATTGATATTACCCCATACGGCACTACAGTAATTAAAATATGGCATCACCAGTGCACTATACATATTCACTCTAGTATCAAGTGGTATAAAATTACTTACACACCTTAAGATAGCAATACCAGCAGATATTTTCTTTGAAATAGTATGAATGCGTGGGTGCCAGCTTAAAGATTCATCAATTTGAACTCCAAGGGTTTTATGTTCAATTACCTCTTTCTAAGGCAGTGTTATTGACTTTGACTGTGAAGTCACTATTTATTTGGGATAACTTAAATTGGCTCCTTATAAGCATGTATTTAGTCTTTTTCACATTTAAAGTTAATTTGTGTGCTGACAGCCATGACTGGATTAAATTCATATCATAATTCATTTTATATTCAAGGACCCATGGGTCTTCTGCAGATGTGGTAAGGGTAGTATCATCTGCATACAATCTGGGTTTTGAAAACAAATCACATGAAGGGAGATCATTAATATAAATAGTGAATAATAAAAATAATAGTAATATACATGTGTTGGGAACCACATGGCATAGTCCTCAGTTGCAACTGTTGAAGGTGGTGAAACATTACAAGCATGACAGTTCGTATGTGAAGTCTAATTCTTCTTCTTAAATACATTAGGAGCTGTCCATTGGAATTCCCTTGAGGTATAGGGTTGTTCACAAAGTTGCTCCATTATTCCAAACTTCTTCTTTCCTGATTTGCAGCCGGCAAATAAACAATTCTTGCTCTTCATTTTTATGATGGGTTGAACACGTACAGGCATCCATGGGAGAGTTCTGCTTGGCTTCAGTGCTGTGTTGTGAAAACATTGCAGCTACAATTTGAATGCCTGCATGGAAAGCAGTTAAACCTCTTCATAGTGTGGTTCCAACTGAACTCCTTGAGGTCTCCATTATTGAATGGATTGATAAATGTATTTAGTATAATTATTAATGACAAAAAACAAGTCCAACAAAAGTGTAACATTTTAGCAAATCTGATTTTATGAATGCAATTTTGGGTTGGTAATGTTTGCAGTTTAAGTTGGTAATGTTTACAATTTATTCTATATGCTAATTTATTAGAAAAATTCATCCCAGCTGGCCAGCTGGATTGATTGGGAGCCTGCAGAGAACAATTTAATTATACAAAATATATCTAGCAAAGTAAAGTGCAACAAGTTCAGTGGCAAGCTTGAATTGAATGGGAGCTTGTTAAAATAGTGTAAGTATGACGAAATACATATAGAAATTTGAAATGTAAAATGAGCCCTGAAAAAAATTTAAAAGATAAACATACACTGTATATTACATTACAGTGCATTTTAAATTACTTGCATTTTAAAATATTAAAAAAAAAAATGAGAATGAAAACATTACAACAGAACAAAGCGCATTAGCTGGAATCCACCATACAGCACCTATGGAAACCAAACAAGGATAGAAAAGGCTATTCCATTGTTCTCACATACAGCCTTAAGTGAAGAGGAAAATTTAGCTGGGTCTTGGATGGATCTTTGTAATGTTAAACAAAATGAACTTGTGGATGGGAAGGATAGGTTCTGTATTGTTGGACTTTATCTTGATGACACTGAGCCAAAATTGGGTACAGGTGTTGAACTAGTGGCAAAGACTAGGAGGGACTCCAACTCATTGTTAATTACTTTGAAAATGTAGTTTCTTGATTTGTTTGTTAATCTTTTCTAAAAAGAAAAAAAACTCAATGAGGGATGTATCTCTGAGAGAACTTGAGCAAATATTCTTTGACAATGATTTCCTCTGGTTCCAAATTTGGTGGGAACTGTAGAAAGCCCCTGATGTTATCCATAGTCACTTCACTGTCTCCTACAATAAACAGTTCTTTAGTGGCATGGTAAATCTCCAAGACCAATAAAGAGATACAAGCTATTGTATCGTGGACAGTAAGGTTCCTTATCACTCTCATCTTGTATCACTCTAAGAAAAAAAGCTACTGATCACAAGTAAAGAAACAATTAATTGAGTATGTGTCTTTATTCTTTGTAGTAGGTTGATCTTGAGGGTTTGGTTGCTAAATGTGTTCATTTATCTTTTGAGAACAGTAATTAAAACTGAAGGAAACAATCCTCACAATTCTTGCAGTCAATTTTATGGGAAGTCCATAATCTGCAAGGACACTATTTATTCCATTCCTAATGTGAGGCAGTTCACCATACTGACAACTCTGTCAAGAAAAGTCAAGCATGGGTCAGGATGATGTATTTCTTATGACAGGCTGAGCTTGTGGTGGTGGTTTATATGGCCTTCCTTATTCTAAGAAACCTGGTGTTTGTTAGCTTTCTGCTTTCTCTTTTCTGTTGTGATCAAACTGAATTGTGAATAGCTACATCAACCAACTACATGTCTGTAGACTACTATGTAACAGACTGCATTATGGGGCAATTAGAGTTCCACAGATACTTTAGTTAGGGTGCATTCATGATGTTGAAGGTATTGTGACTGAGGCAGGTTCTGATGTTGTTATTTGAACAACGAGACAGACTTAAAGCCACAAATAAATTTATTTATACAGGAAAGTACAAAAAAAGAAAAGGGTGATTGTAAGCTAAGAGTAATAAATAACAAATAGCAAACCACTGACAAATAATTTACAATAAAATAATTAAAATAATGGAAATAAAACAAACTGGTAAAACTACAATAGATTGTCATGGAAATGCACTAATTTAACAAACAAGACAATTTCAAAGTATTGCACGACAGAACAGTGATCATTGTGACACTTAACAACTACTTATCCTCTTATCCAAACAGTGAGCTATTCTTAGAATTAAACATGAAATAACTGAACACAAATAAATACTGATAAAACAATACCTCAAAACAACATAATATTAAATAAAACTAATCTCAATACCATTTTCATACATTCCCTTTCACTTAAAACTAGGAAAACTGGCAACATATTCTGTGAAAGGACAACATCTCTCATTACTGATGAACTAGACAATGAAAACTACAATGAAATATCCAGTGTCACCAATGAACTCAGTCTACTACGGTATTGCACAACATTTCTAGTGACTGAAAGGTACAGATTAATACAATGTTCTGAAAGCTGACCACATTCTAGACAAATTTTGAACATGAATCAACTAAGGATTTAAGCAAAGACTAGACAATTGTATTGAGATAAGTACATATGAACTGTATCATTCTTGAACTTAAACTCTAAGACATAATAACAACATCAAATGTGACGTACCAAATCCTCAGTCAAATAGGTCACCAACTTGCGGTTACAATGGAGTTAATTTTTTCTTTTTATCAGAAATTTATAAATCAGAATTTACTTTTTAATAATTGACTCTGTGTAACTGGTTTTAAAGAAATTTCATGGTTGTTTCTCTAGAGATTTACTTTGAATAAATTTTGTAACTAAGAAGGCGAACCTTAAGTGAAAGTGACAAACTCTCAATACTTTGAATGGCCTCTGCTTCTCATCTCTTTCCTCGTAGCTACTGTAAAATTTTGATGGTCACAGTGTTGGTCATAGTGATACTGTATGGTTGCTGTATTGTTTTGATGCTCTTAGGGCTTTTTTAATCTTTCAAAAGGTGTTGGTAAGGAATGGTGAACAAAAAAAAGTAAAATTCAATTTTGATAGTTATTGCCTGTAATTTTAGTTATGACCTTTCCTTTCCTATTAATGCCTCATGTAATTGGAAAGTTGAGACAGTTGCAGAGAACCCTAATAGTACAAACTAGTTGCCTTGTACACTTGCTGTGAAAGTGGAGCCTTTGGTATTGCCTCTTGCCACAAAACTGGTCATCCAACATAGCCCACCCATTACAAATTTTTGATGAAAGCTGCTATTGTACTTCTGTGCAAGCTTGTTCTGCAGGCAGTGTAGTGAGATCCTGGGTGGATTTATTTTCTTTAGATGACTAGCCAGTTATCAGTGTTGCACCATCAGAAATAAGACAGCTGCAATCTTGAACCTTTACACCTAGCTTGTTTTTTTTTTAGTTGTCAGCAGTGTTAAGATGGTTTTTGCACTGGCTATGTGTAGTTTCTCAGACAATTTTCAATCCACAAGGAATGTGTTTCAATGGTCTCTATTTTGTTTTGTGGAAAGATACATCTGTGACCTTAGCAGTTAGGAGACCAAAGCAATTTGCACTCTATACCATCCCCAACAAGTTGTCATCAAGAGAGGTGCTCAGTACCAAAAATATTTCCTCAAGGGAATGCTGTACTAAGGACTGGAAATTCTTCATTTCATGAAGATTGGACAATATTGGCAGATCAGCCAATGGTGAGAAATTTGCATTTCAAACTTTCTCTTTAACAAGCCAGTATGCTGTGTTAGGTGCCTTAAACATGAGGTCATCTCTGTTGAGTTTCTTTTCTTGCCCTTTTTTTTTAAATGAAATATAGAGACTTGATCCTGTATTTCAGACTCGATGGGATCTTTGTGATGCTGGATGTGGCTGCCTCTGAATGTTACACTAGCTAGGTCCGAAGGAGTTTCAACTAAAAAAATACTACTGTGGTCATTCACAAGATCAACACTTTAATCTTCAGATAACAACTTAAGTTCTCCTTTACAAATGCAAATGACTAGAGGTTTGGATTGATGGAAAACTACGACTCACACCTGTGAGGAGGCGAAAACATGGATGCCCTCGTGGTTGAGTGGTCACCTGGCAATTTGGTGACAACTGCTGACCTTACTAATCGCTTACTATAGTACAGCTGTAGTAACATGGCTCCTCAACTGCCTCCGTGCAGTTCCAAAGAACAGTGAAGATACACAGTTCTTAAGAACTCTGACTTCAAGACACTATTGGTACTTTACTCTGAAAATGGCTTCTTGAAAATCCATGAAAACTGTACTGGAACCGTTATTGAATGATTAACAATTAACTAAAACTTAAGTGTTCAAAAGCATGTTCAATAGTCCTAGCAGTCTTCAAGCATTCTTTCTTGGCTCCTCGATGGGGACATCCCCGGTCTCTTGGTGGAAATCATCCTTCTCTACCACTTCATCTGCAGTTAAAAGTACAACAAGTTTGTGTATAGGTTTGTTTAAATATGATGACGGGCCCTGGCATTTGCCATGATCATCCAAATGTCCATCTGCCATTAGCAACCTGACCGTTCTGACTAAGCCATCTTTACTAGGGTAAATGTGCACCACTCTGCCAAGTGGCCACTTGTTGAGTCCACTTTTGTCTGACTTGGAAACTTTGAAAAAATTCATTGGCACAGTATTGCACTCTTCTCCAACATCTGTGACAATAGATATCGCCTCTTTGAAATTCTCTTGGAGGTGGTAACACTCGCTTGGGTTTCATTGTGAGGAGATGATTCGGTGTTAATGGCCCTGGAGCCTCCACGTTACATAGGTGATCAACACTGAGAGGTCTTGAGTTGATAATGCATTCGACTTCTGTTATGAATGTACGCAAAGTCTCATCATCGAGTTGGCTCCTGGCCTTTGACAGTAATGGTTCCAACGCATTGTGTACACAGCAGACCAACCGTTCCCAGCTACCTCCCATATGACTGGAATGGGGGACGTTCATTTTGAATGGGATCCACTGACAACCATTCCTTAGAAAATACTCGTGAACGAGATCTTGATCCTTCTCGGACATCGCTGTCTTTAATTTGTTTTGTGCCCCCATGAAATTTGCTCCCTGGTCAGACCTCAACTGCCCACAGTGCCTCTCTTATTTATGAAACGGCTCAATGCATCAATGAAGGAAGGGAATTGGCAGTGTCCAAGTGAACACTTCTTGACCCCATACAGGTGAACAATACTCCATAGCACTTGACATCACTCCTCCTCTCTTTAATGATGAACGGTCCAAAGAAATCAATGGCACTATAGGAAAAAAGGAGAGCTGGCTCAAGCCTGTTGTCAGGAAGAAAAGCCATCTTCTGCAGTTCCGTGGGTCTGCGTAGTCGTCTACACGTTACACAGCTTGATATGAACCTCAATACTGCGGAAGATCCACTGATCAACCAATAGCCACCTGGACAAAGCTCATTATGTATCATCTCGTGACCCATGTGATTCACTTTCAGGAGGTGATGTCGAATCAACAGATTGGTCAAATGGCCCTTTTGTGGAATAATGACTTGATGCTTCATATCAATTGGAACATTTGCTCTTCTAATACGTCCACCAACACAAATCAGTCCATCTTGGTCTACAAAGGGATCTAGTTTGTGCAACGAACTAGACTTTCTTGATGCTAGGCTTCTTCCTCTAACTTGTAAGTTACAGAGAATTTGAAGCTCCTCATGGAAATGTCCGTACTGCAAACACCTGATGATGGTCTGCTCTGCCTCTTGAAGTTCTGACACAGTAACCTTAGGCACTATCCTCTTAACCACTGCCTTTGACCTTGTCACTGGTTTTCCTCGCTTTTTCACTTCTCTTCCTTGAAGTTTGGACTTCAGTCGTAAACATAGGGCTATGACCTTCATAGCTTGGTACCATCTGGATACACCATCCAGTCTGCGTGTCTCGAAACGATCAGGAAATAAGTAAATAATAAAATAAGTAATAAGTTTTGTGTTTTAGGGGTGTTACATGTGCCTTTCCAACAATGAAAGAACAGTGAGCTTGGCCATGTTCGTTAATCAGTCTAAGATGAGAGCATTGACCATAGCCATCCACTAAAACATCTGAAAAGTAGTGCATTTCTACTGCTTTCATGGGGCCAAAATTGTTTGGCTTGAAACATCGTGGTATTTCCAGTTTCTCCAACTCTGTGATTTCTTGGCGCCACTTCTCCCACTGTGGGCGTATGTATTCAGGAATGGGGCTATCCCAGTCAAACTTGTCTTTGCACATCTGCTGGAGTATCTGTTTTCCTTTGAGTGTTACAAGGGCTATGTACCCATTAGGATCATATATGGAGCCAACAGTCGACAAGATGCCTTGTCAGGTCAAATCCAAAACTTCTAGGCCAGAAATCTTTCTGGTATGGATATGTGCATTCTGTTCTTACATTGTGTCAATAGGAGCTGAGTTGACGGCCCTTGTAGATTTAACCATTTGTAAAGAGTTTAAGACATACAACTGACATTTGAATGGTCGTCTAGGACTGCATACTGCAATATTTCCTTGTCTGGCTCTCCCACTGGCCTAACCCACACTGACAATCATAGTGTGATCAAATCCTCTGTTTTGATCTGGAATTTGACATACACTCATACAATTCGAGAAAACTGCACTGTTCTGTGTTCGTTCTCTGTGAAGGCAGGTGGGATGCATTTGTGAGCAAGTTCTGCATTTCGATCTTGCTCTACAGTTTGCTATTTGGTGACTGCTACTGGCTGCACATCCCATGCACAAACATTCTTGGAAGAAGAAGTCTCTCCTTTCATTGAAAGGCTTTTTACAAAAGTCATTGCAATCTTCTAACTTATGTACTGCACCACAGAACAGACAGATGTTCACTTTGGCTGGACCAGAGTGGCTTAGTTTACTAGCACTACTAGAATCTGTTTCACGGTTACCACGGCTAACAGCTGATGTGGCAAGGGACCTACCCTTGTTCCTATCTGGCCTCTGCCTAACTGTTTAAATTTGGACTGCTTGAATTGGACAGGCTTTCTAGTTCTGGTATGTTTGCTTTATCTGCTGCTTCTCTGATGAAACTGGCAAACTTGGAAAAGGTGGCGTAACCAGCTTCATCATGGACACAGACATTTAGCTTTGTTAAGTTCAAATTCTCTCAACAGTTCAAATTCCTCCAGCTTTTGTTCCTGATGTACCTTTGCCAATTTCAGTTCCCTTTCTTGCTTAGCTATCTTGACCTGTAAGGCTGCCTTTTCCTTCTGAAGCTCATATTTATCAATCTTAGTCTGGGATTCAGAGTTAGTGTGGTAGACCGACCACTTTGTTTACTTATTTTGCTTCTATTCGAGCCCTTAGAGCTTGTAGAACAAGATTCCAATGTTGCTTGCTCCAAGTACTTTATTTCCTCCATTACATCACTTTCAAAATTTCTCCATTCACTGTGCACTTGCTCCCAAATGGCATTAACCGAGACAATTTCTTGACCGTGAGCAACTTCTTTGATCTCAGGATACAAATCCTCAAATTCACTCCCGAGTACTTGGGCTTTGCTTAATTCCTGTTTCCTTACATACACTTAACTACACTTTCCTCGAAGAAGCAAGGTTTTCCTCAAAGTTTTGGTAAGTGCAGTTTTCTTAGACTTCAAACTGTTTACTTTCATGTCGATTTGATACTGAAGACCCTTTTCAGTTAACTTTCTACTTTGGGGTATCTCAACAGAGGAATATTTTTGTTCCACAGTTGTACAACTAGCTCAATTTTCTTCAGTAGTCTCAGGAAAATCAAGATGTAAATTGTCATTCACCACATGCGATAATTCATCTGTAAAATGTTCCTTACGTTCCACAGAATCACTTGATTCATCATCAATGTGAGAAATTCAGCAATTGTGTTCTCAGACATCTGACCTGTCTCAAGACATAACGAGTTCCTGAATCCAGACTGATTTTACGTACGTGAACTTCTTCATTGAGGAAATAGACCTCAAAACCACTTGAAAATCTGATCCGAACCTTCTTCACGGAAACATGATCAACCAGTGTCGAACAGGATTTAAGTTCTTCGCCTTGGCCATCCTTGAGTTCTTGACGAATAGTTGTTTAAGTTGTTATTGTGGCTGCCTCTAAACGTTGCACTTGCAAGGTCCGAAGGAGTTTCCACGATAAAAATACTACCGTTGTTATTCGCAAGATGAACACTTTAATCTTCAGATAACAACTTAAGTTCTCCTTTACAAATGCAAATGGCCTGAGGTTTTCATTGATGGAAAACTATGCATCACACTTGTGATGAGATAAAAACATGGCTGCCCTCATGGTTGAGCGGTCACCTGGCAAATTGGTGACAACCACTGACCTTACTAAACGCGTACTACATTATCGCTGTAGTATCACTGGATCATCTTATTAAACTGTTCACAGGGTGTGGCATTGAAATTTTGTATTACTTGCATAAGAAGCAAAACATTCCTCCTCCTCCTTGGTGAGTCAAACCCGATTTCATGCAAGTGTTTAGGTTCTTGTGGAGCAACCAGTTGTGCACAAATCTGTCCTATCTAGGCCTCAGCTGAAACATTCAGGCTTTAGTTTGGCAATAACCATGCCTGATATTCTAGAGAGGTCTTATCCATGTAGTCATGGGGCTTAAGCTGTTTACGTCCTTGGCTTCCACATGGGGACACAACCATCGTGTGACAAGCAACCCATCTTTTGCTATTTGTTGCCAAGTTGCAGTGGAAAGATTTCTCAGTTTCAGGTGGAGGCATATTCATAATTGAGTAGAAGTGGCCTGAAATAAGACATTAAGACTGTAATTAAAGGGGAAAATTTAAAAAAAAAATCTATATAACTAAATTTTAAGAACATAAAAAGTATTGCAAGTCATAAAGTGATAATCTAATCTACAATATCTCTACTCTGATTTATCTATGTTTATTTAATTTTGGTTTTAAATGAAAGTAAAGATTAGCATAGTCAAATGTTTTAAGAAAGCGAGTTCCACAGTTTAGCACCACTTAAGGAAAAGTTTTTTTGAGGTATTTGGTTTTTTACCACTTTTCCTTGATTTCCAGGCCAAGGGAACTGACGACAAAGTAAACAAAACCCTTCTCAACACTGGCATGATGACGTTCAGTGTCAGTGTCAGTTACTTTAGTATCCTGAATAACAATCAGCTCTAGGCCACCTTTTCATTAGAAGTTTGATAGATTTCATTGGCATATACTGTTTGAGAAAAGTGTACCACTTATACTTGATCCTTGCTTGTTCCACTGCCTACTTGCTGTTGGGGTTATAACAGTAAGAGAAATTGGCTGTTAAGCTTACTAGGAATGGCCTTAGTTGATACGGTGTATCTGCCTTAGCAGAATCACAAGCCGTTGTCTAAGAGTTATCATATAATATATATTTATATCCAGGAGTCTTCCTCTTGGTGTTACCTTTGCAAATTCAGGGATGCCTAACATGTAATAATCTTTCCAATACTCTGAAAGTGGTGACAAATAATGGATGCTCATGGCAATTGCCAACCTAGAAAAAAAATCTCCCTAAAGTCAATTCCCTTGAGGAGGTGGGATTTCTTTTCCACTTGGACTTTGAATTACAGACCTGTTTGTTTCAAAAACAGTTTGAGTCAGCATGTAGTTGTTATCAAGGAGAAAGGAATCCAGTGGGGACATTTAAACTCAGGAAGTGCTTGTGCATCAGGAGGTGCTTCTGTCCTCTACAAACCATTAAAACAATAGTTATCTGGCCTCTTTGCTGCTCTTACATCGCCATTATCTGCCTCCTCTTTTTTTATCCTCATTGACTATGTTTCTTAGACCAATTTTATCATAATCTGGCTCCTGAATTAGCTTTGTCCTTTTTATTTTTCAAATCCTTTAATGTAGAGTCGAAACCACCTTCCAGAATAGAGAAGTTTCTGGCAAAATAATTTGGTGCTCTCTCTCCCTCTCTTATTTCTATCTACATTTATTACGGTATTAACATTGCTGATCCTAGCAATATGCAGGACACGTGTCATATGAACTTTGTAATAGATCTTGCTCACTGTGAAGTCTCTGTGGCTCGGTGGTAGAGCATCATCCTGAAGTTTGCTAGAGGGCGAACGGCAACACCATCTGACAGCTGGCTCTTCTGAGCATTTAGGAGAATCTCAGAGCCGGATTCATCTTGGTAGAGCTCCAGGACAATAAGGGTGACGTCTGCACTGTTCGAGTTGAGGCTCATGAGATCTCTGAAGCTGATTTTGTTACCATTAAGGCAAACAATTGTTGCAAACTGCGGGGCTATGGCTGACTTAACACTGACAAGTGCTGGTATGGGAGATGGCGTTGTTCCTGCTGGCACTGCTTGGAGTGAAGCTGCTGGTTTTCTCCTCTTGATAGTATTAGGAGTCGGTTGTTCTGGCAGTGGGAGTACATCGCAGAAAGAAGCAACGAGTTCTTTGTTTCTGTACTTCACTGTAAGGAGTTCTTCGAAAGGATCCACCACTCTGATCACGGCCGGTTTTCTGATGCCCTAGACGTTGATTGAAACTTCGTCGCCTGGCAGCAACTTGTTGAAGTTCATGCTGGGTCTCCAATGCTTCATGGTGTGATTGTCAATCATTGTACATGGGCAAACTCAGTTGACGCTGAGAACTGCATCAAACTGTCGGCTCCAACCATTGAAGGTAACCTTGTTTCTGACTTAAGATGGTGCATAGATACTGTCGACTGTCAAGAAGACCTTCGCATTTTTTCCCGATTTCATAAGCCATAGTGCCTTTTTCATTTTCCCCTACCTGAAGTTACGCATGGTCTCTTTCTCTTTCTAGCTTACTTGCATTTTCCTGTGCAACGTTTTTTTAATGGGTGCATTTCCGTACTGAGCGCAGAATCTGAAGTTCTTATCTTCTTGAAGTTCTTTAGCTTTGATTCCTCGTGGGGACTCAGAATTTTTTTTCTTTGTTCCAACGCTCGTAATGAGACATGCTGGCAGGTGGAACTTAAATCTTTTCTTGTCAACAAATATTTGCAATAAAGCGTTATGAAAACAACTCAAACCCTGCTAAAATAGCAATTCTGTGCATATTTTGCAAAATTAACAATTAGTGACTGGTAATGACTAAAGGAAAGATAGATGATAGATAGATAGATAGATAGACTGTTTATTCACAAATACATCGCAGTCATTAGACTGAATTGCGTATTTCACAGAGAAATATATAAATAGGCCAATGTTAGAACTAATCACAAACATATGTACATGATATAAAAATATAAGTATCTAATGGGATTAAAATATGTATAGTTACTAGCTAAGTACTACGTGTTGTTTGTTGCTAGGCATCTTTGGACATTGCATACACAAAGGACTGTCTAAAGCGGTCTGTGTGCGAGCGTGGTAGATTATATATATGTTCTCTGTTGTCGCAGGCAGTAGCTTTGGTAATTTCTTGGAGGCAGTAAGTTGTGTAGTTTATGCCCCGAGTTGCTGGCGATTGAATCAAAGAGTCGTTTACATAGTTCATTGCGTCTCTCTTTTAGCATTGGCAGGCCTAGTCTGTCCAAGTAGTCCTGATATGACATATCTGGGAGAATTATGGAAAGAACTCTTTTCTGTATTCTCTCTATATCCTCACTGAGGTAAGCGGGAAGCACATGATGGAAGAGGGGAGCGCAATATTCTAGAACAGATCTGAAAGCGATTAAAGGTAATCAAGGTTATTCTGCTACAATAATAATACTGATAAAACTAAAAGGTTTAATATAACACTAGTATCCTAATGTTCAAAAGCGTTTTACAGCGCCAGTGAAAATCTTAAAACACTCAGAATAAGAATCAGTCTAAAAGTAATAACAAAAGGTTTTTTAAGTCTGTTTTTTTTTTATCTTAAACTCACACATCTTAAAGGATATTTCACAGAGGTACCACCATTAATAGAAACATATTGCATAAGATCAGACAGGTTCATGTAAGATTGTAACCATAGTAGATGCTCACCAGTCATACCAAAAAATGAGAGAGCAGAATGTCATAATAAACAGTATCAAAAACAGGAGATAAATTATCTCCTTTCTCAAGCAATTCTTTGACCTTGTCCAAGTTATGAGCCCAGCACAAAGATTTTTCTTCATTCAGCTAATCAATAAGCCTAGAGGTAAATCTATATTGATCTTTGTTGGCTTTCCATCAAAGCCAAGGAATATGGGAATCGGCAGTGTTGGAATTTGCCCCCTTATGATCAGATAATTAGTCGTTTAGCATTTGGTTCATCAAATCAAGGACTCTATGGCCATGGCTACATCTACAAGATTTGTCTTGATTATTCAATAGAACGGTGAGAGCTTTGACTCTGCCGTCTCCTTCCAATAACTCATGACATACCCTTCAATGATCAGTTGATCATTAGCTTAAGATGCATTAGCATTAGAGCACTCAGAGCACTAAAACTAGTACACTAATTAGCAGAGCACTAATTAGCATTAGAGCACTCAGAGCACTAAAACTTAAAGCTTATTAGTAAACCATATGCGACAAACACAAGATTAATGTTGAAGACAACTTTTATGGAAATCAGTGATAGAGTATCTAAGAATAGTGGTCATTTATATTAATCATCCGTGAGTAGTGAGACGCCGCAGTCTGTACATCTTCCTGTGAACACCCAGTTCACCTTGGTACCTCTAATTTTTGCATCCATTTCCTACAGCTACAGTGGTGAATCTTTGGGCGTTCGTGGCCGACTTTGTTGAAGAGCGACGTTAGACTTCATTGCGCAGGCTGGGCAGACGACATGGTTTGTATGCGACATATACAGCGTTACCCCTTCACGCCGTTGGTCTGTTTTAGACTGTTTAAGTCGCACTGTCCAGTAGTGCTCCCCGGTCTGAGACTGGTGAGAATTGATGTTGCTGAGTGTGAGATGCCAAGAGGAGTCAAAGGGTTTGGTGCCGTTAACAGTAAACTTGCTTGCTCGTAAGAGTAAGAAATGACCACAGGTGATTGCTGACCAGAAGACGATATCGTTACTAGAGAGAAAATTCACAAAAGGATGGATCTTGCATAAGAGATCAAAGGTGATGGGCATTTTTGGCTTCGGTGAAGTGAAATGTTTCTGTTCAATACCATGCAGAGTTTGTTTTAGCCGTAGACCAGGAAGCAGTGGATTGCTGTAGCCATTAGCAACATGAAGAGAGCGAATACCAGCCAGGTAAACACTAATGGATTGAGGATTTATGTGTGCTGCAAGATGCATAACAAACAAGATGAGCGTGTCCTCTGATGCCGGCAAGGGGCTCAGGCCGTAAGGCTGCATGGCTGGCATCAGTAAAAAGTTCCAAGGAAGAATTGGGTAGCCATGTGTCTTGATAAAAGAAGCTACAGCCGTTCCACGAGGTAAGAAAGGTTTGCCACCAGTGAATTTCCTTACGGAATGCGAAGGTGAGACGGATTCGATGTGAAGGGTGGCTAGCTTTGCTGTGTAGATCGATCATGCGAAGAACGAAAGTTCTTCCAGTGCGACATACAGACGGAATGAAGTGAAGCTTTCCAATCAACGATTGTAGTTGACGCTTCGTACAGTGTTTATGTGATGACCACTTGACCAACATATGCAATACTCTGGCTATTCTGGTTTGATCAATTCTTGCTTCCTAAGCAAGAGAATCTAATTCAATCCCAAGAAGAATCAAGTTTGTTGTCAGCAGGACTGTCTTTGCCGGGTTCGTAGTGAAGCTGAGATGCTCACATGTTCCCAACATAAGTTCAAGCGAGGTCCGGCAATGTGGATTCGGGGAAGGTGGTCCACAAGTCCAGAAGTCGTTAAGATAGTTCCAAATGGGGGAGGCTCCCCTAGACGACATGACAAACTTGAGGCCCTCGATGAATTTTAGAAAAAAGGCTGACGAACTTCGAAGACCAAAGGGAAGAAAGGTGTCTATAAAATAACCGGGCACAACAGTACCATCGATCTCCACAGGCCAGGTAGATCCAAGAAATTCCCAGTCCTGTGCGTTAATCAGAATGTGTCGAAATGCATCTGAGAGATCCAGTTTACTCATTAGAGCACCAGTTCCAAATTGCTTGAGTAGTGTGATTGCGCCGTCGAGCGAATCGTAAGTGATGTAAACAAATCCTTGGGGATACCATCATTAACTGAAAGGCCAGCGGGCCACGATAAATCATGTATTATACGCCACTTGACAGGCACTGAGTGCTTCTTAGGAATCGCACCCAAAGGTGAACCAGTGAAATTCTCAAAGGGCGGGGTAAGAAACGGTCCAACTTTACCGTAAAGGTCAAGTTCACATTCGATCTCGCTGGCTACAGGCTCAGGGTTGAGGATAAATGATTGGTGTGTATTTGGTAATCACGGGAAACGGGTTGATAACCAATGCATACTCCAAATTGAATGTCATGTAATAAATCATTTACGAAATCAGTGTCCGGGTGTGCCCACAGACATGAGCGCCACATCTGTGGGTTGAATGGCGATTTAATTTCCGGCAGGGCCTGGGCAATCGGCCTTGGGGTGGTCCCCCATACAAGCTTTGCAAACGTGGGCTCGTTTACAGGCGTCGCCGAGATTGCCCCATTTTGGCTGGTACAGGTTGCAGCCCTCCTGTCCTGTAGCAGTGAACCACTTGTCGAATTTCCATGAGTCAGGTGCGCTCGCTCCGGAGAACTGGGAGCTGGTGCCCGCGGGTTTTGCCGCTTCTTGAGGCTTCTCCTGCGCGAGAAAGGGACAATCCCGAACAAGATGATCGAAGGACTTGCAACTTGTACACTGCTTTGGGTGGGCGCGGAGAGCGGAGGCGTCAAGGATGGTGGTGTAAAGTGTGGTGTCAAAGACATAGAGACGGATATCTTTGCGCGAGGCCGCACGTGTGAGTCTGTACATCGAACATGTACACGCAAGGCCACCGAAATTTGCGGTTGGCGAGTTGAATTTGTTCTCGATACGCTGCCAGCTCCAAATAGCGCTCTGGTTGTGCTGAAACAATTTCCAATTCGTATTTGGTCCACACTTGGAGCCATAAATCGAAGGAATCGATGAGGCGCTTGCGTCGTGGCCTGGAGATAGCGATCAGCTCACCGGAAAGCGAGCGCAACATCCCTTCATCGCTCGGGCTTGATCACAAAACACTTAGGGCAGATAAAACGTCAGAGAAATCCAAGTACTCACCATTTACGGCAGCTGGGGCGAATTTCTCAGGTAAATGATGGGGTTTGGAGGCACCGCTAACGGACGGCAAGTTATCAGGACCACTTGGATGACTAGCCTCGTTAACTGGTTTGGGGGCGTTCTCGACAGAGATTTCCTCCATGCGCTTCTTCATCGTTGTCTGCTCTTTTGCGAGGCCTTCCAGCTGCAGAGACAGGTTTTGCATGGCTTCAAGAAGGTACTGCGACTGATCCTGCTCCTGTCCCGTTGAAGGGCTGAGTAGTGGAATCAACTTGACATGGCGGTGATGTCGTGTGCTCTGATAATTCTTGTGCTGCATTACTTTCCTGGGTTAAGGACGGTCCAGCGCAGTACTTGCCTGAAAAACCGAAGGTATGATCCTTCTTCGGCGTTTTGCAACTGGGGCAGAGCGAAGAGCGTTTGGGTTTGCCCATAATAGCGAAGAAATTACAAAACAAAACTACGGAGCGATAACGTGAACAGAACGAACGATCAAACAAACGCGTGCCGAGATATGAAACGCGATCCTATTTACAATTCCTGCTAACTGTTAACTTCTATTAACCTATTAATACCACAAAGAGGAAAAGGATCCTGTTTAGTTATTAATGACAGCTGAGAATGGAAATAAACTGACTGTCAATAGGAAGACAAACATTTTAAATCATCTTCATAAAAAACCTAAGAGAAGTATAATATCCAAGTAACTTAATTGTTTGAAAATCTAAAACTGACATAACTTTTCTTCGTTTTCTTTCTTTTGTTTCTTTCTTTGCTTTTTCAAGTGTTTAGGTTCATGTGGAACAACCAGTTGTGCACAAATCTGTCCTATCTAGGCCTAAGCTGAGATTTTTTGTTAGCTGATAGGTGTTAGTAATAGTCTTCACCATACTTGTAGAAGTTTTACATAATGATGTCTTTTGAAAGGGAACATAGTGTTTCGACTTCTTTCATAGTCAGAGCTGTGTCTCCAGGTGATTTCTCTACGTTTTGCATTACTTCTTTTGGTTGTAATATTATCATCCTTCCCTCCCTTGGTTATTGAGGAAACGATCAGTTCATGTGTACTCTAACTCTGAAACATCTTTACTTGATTTGCACTGACATAAGCTGTTATCTGGATGCTTCCTCAGCTTAATATGCTTTACCTCTCTCCCCTCTATTTTTACTTTATTTAGTTCTTGGTGATACTTCTGGAAAAGCTGAACAGTGCACTAAGGGACTGCGTTTGCCCATTTCTGAAGTGTTTGTGTGACCATATAGGGGTGAAGCAAAGCATATGCTCTAAGGTGCTGTTGACCTTAAAGAACTGCTCATCTGCAATATCAGGTCGATTAAACAAAGAAACATTGTCTGTAAAGCAACCTTACTGTATGAAACACTCAGAATAAAACTGTTCAGAACTGACCAGGGCCTTAGTTCATTTTGCTTATTTTGATCATTTTTTTCTTCAAAGGCCTCTGATCACCTTTCATCTCTTGGTACTTGCATTTAGCTTGGCAATAACCATGCCTGATATTCCAGAGAAGTCTTATCCATCCAGTCGTGAGGCTTAGGGGCCTCCACTTGGTGACACAACCATTGTGTGACAAGCAACCCGTCTTTAGCCATTTATTGCCAAGTTTCAGTGAAAAGATTTCTCAGTTCCAGGGGGAGGCATATTCTTAACTGAGTAGAGGTTAGCTTAAATAAGACATTAAGACTGTATTTAAAAGGGAAAATGAAAAAAAAACCAAAATCTAAATAACTAAATTTTAAGAACATCAAAAGTATTGCAAGACATAAAGTGATAATCTTATCTACAATATCTCTATTCTGATTTAGCTATATTTAGTTAATTTTGGCTGTAAATGAAAGTAAAGATTAGCATAGTCAAATGTGTTAAGAAAGCAAGCTCCATTGGCATATACTGTGTGAGAGAAGTGTACCCCATATACTTGATCCTTACTTCTTCCATTGCCTGCTTGCTATTGGGGTTATAACGCTGAGACAAATTGGCTGTTAAGCTTGTTAGAAATGACCTTAGTTGGTAGAGTGTGTATGCCTCAGCAGAATGACAAGCTAGCGTCTAAGAGTTATCATTCAGATCTAAATATGTATTTATATGCAGGAGTCTTTTTCTTGGCGTCACCTTTGCAAATTCAGGGATGCCCTAAATGTAATAATCTTTCCAATACTCTGTATGTGATGACAAATAATGGATGCTCATGGCAATTATCAACCTAGAAAGGAAATCTCCCTAAAGTCAATTCCCTCGACAAGGAGGGATTTCTTTTCCACTTGGACTCTGAACTGCGGACCTGCTTGTTTCTCAAACAGTTTAAGTCAGCATGCAGTTGTTAACAATGAGAAAGTAATCCTGTGGTGACATTTGAACTCAGGAAGTGCTTCTGCATCGTGAGGTGCTTCTGTCCACTACAAACCACTAAGACAATAGTTGTTTGGCCTCTCTGGTGCTCTTACATCGCCATTATCCACCTCCTCTTTTTTATCCTCAATGATGTTTCTCAGACCAATTTTGTCATTATCTGGCTCCTAAAGTAGCTTTGTCCTTTTTATTTTTCAAATCCTTTAATGTCAGAGCCAAAACCACCTTCCAGAATAGAGGAGTTTCTAGCAAAATAATTAGGTGTGCTCTCTCCCTCTCTTATTTCGATCTACAAACATTACGCGATTAACATTGCTGATCCTAGCAATATGCAGGACACGTGTCATATGAACTTTCACTGCGTGAAATAATCCGAATACGGTCCCTTATGTAGGTCTTATACAGTCAGTACACAAAGTCGTGTACGCAATCTATAAGGAGGTGTCATGATGTTTAAGGTACTGTTTAAGGATCAGTATACGTCAGGCTACGCCAAGAAAATAACAGGATCTTATACACTTGTAGCAGGATTTCTTATACGCCAGTACTCGTTTCAGTATACATGTTGTATACTGAAGGAATTATAAGGTATATTGATTTTGTGTGGAAGGCACGTATACAGTCGTTGCTGGATTTCTTATTCATTATTACACAAGTCCACTTTATCGTATCACTTTCTTCTCCTTCTCTTTCTTCCGCTCTGCTTTCGTCACTGGTCTCTTCATCGTCAAGTTCTCTGTTGAACCAAAAAAAATGTTAGTTAAACAATGTAACAACCTTGTATAAAGGAAACAAGCATATTACGAAATTTTTCATAGCATGCAATATAAAGAGACAGAGAATTTTACATCGGTTTACATAGTTTATACATTCTTCTGAGCTTCACTTTCATAGTTGGTAAACTAAAAGTAAAAGTGACAGCATCCAATAAGGAGTGTAAAGGCTAAGCAGTATTCTTACATTTCGGTTTGTTCCTGCTCTCTCCTTTGCATGATTTCCCTTCATTCATCGGACAGCGCCCATTTAGGAGAACCTGTGGGTGGCTCTCTTTCTACAGGCTCCCCTTACGAGCCTTTGTTCGTTTCCACCTTTTGTTTGTTGCGTTTTCTGTCTTTTTGCTGCGCTTGTCAAGCCTAAGACAATAACAATATTATAATTAGATGATGCCGTTGACTTGACTGAAACCGTGAAGTAAGTCCAACCCCTAAACAAAAACGGGCAAAAAAGCGCTAATGGGTGACTAACAAATAAACTGACTTTAAAGCCTACCTGACATGATGATACTTACCTCAGGAAGAGTGCTAGTATCTATGGGATGAAAAGAATTATCTGTGTCGATACGTTTTTTAAATAAATAATTAATGCTACAGTCATATTTACGAAGCAAAATAACCAAACAATCAAACGTTATCACTTAATAAATGAAGATCAGGACAAAGACATGCATTGACGCTAAAACTTGCAAGTAATAAATTCATTGCAAATATATCAAGCACATATGTATGTATATCCTGAAAATCCCATTAAAATATATTTTGCTCTTTATCAAAATCACACAATTCATCGTATGACTAAAATTGCCAATGAGAGCAATGTTATTTTGAAACAACGATGGAATCTGATGTGTACTAAACTGAAAGGTTGTAGTGAGCTAGTCCATAAGAAGCTGTGTGGCACCTGGACCACTCTGTTAAATTTTCTGAGAGCATGAATTCCTATTGTGGACTTAAACTTAAAATATGATAGAAATGGGAAAATGACCAGGTCACATTTTTTGATGCACATATGTATAGTAAACGTTTTCACAAATTTATAATCCTTTTTTTGGTAATCCAATGTTCCTTCATGTGTATTCTCATCCTTAGTTAAGGTTTAAACAAGCCAAGCCCTATTTGTAATGGAACTTTTATTGACTGGTCTGTCTGGGCAGAAAAATATTTCACTCTGGGTCAGATGGTTGTACCTAACTGCTGTCCTTCCTGAAGTCATGACCTTAACCCACATATTTTCCTCCCACTTTGTCAAAAGACATTGTGCATGACCAATTACCCTACCTTCTGACTGATCAGCAGAGTTACTAGCTATAGCCACACCCACGTCATTGTTCCTGGTTGAACTCAATCCAGAGTCTGACTACACAATTGAGAAGAGATTAAATTCAGAAATCAATAAAGAAAAACAATTTCAACTTGCACATTTTTAACTCTTGAAGTATAAAACCTGAGAAAAAGGTAGTGTAGTTTGCAGACTTAATTACTGAATTTATAAATCAGGGGGCTGCAGCTTTTTGATGGACAGAATAAGTTATAAGCAAATTACCCTTGAGACCTAAGACTGCAGCTTACTCAGGCTGCTTGAAACTAAACATGTTCTTTAGGGAGAAGTGCATGTTTAGAAACAGATGGGCTTTCAATGAGAGGAACTGACCAGTAATCTATAGTAGAGTGAGGGAGCCACACCCCGTAAAATTTAGTTGTCCTTAAGCTAGTTTAATTTATGACTGAAGAAGGCAGAGGGGCCCACAAAAGATAATTTAGGATATCCAAAATTGCCCCCAAGTCACTGCTATTAAAATGAAGGTTTTTGACAAAAGAAAGTGGAACCATAACTCATCCAAAAATAGCCAAATGCCAAAGATAAAATACCTCATATGAGATGGGTGGTGGATCTGCAGTTGCAGCTGTTTGTTTGGAGGGATCATTGTGTAATATCTCTATATGGATAATAAATAAAGAAATGTATTAGTTTAAAACACAACTGTCAATGCTCTTGATGTTCTTTCAGAACTTGTCCTTATTGCTATGAAGAGCAGTTATACTGGTTTTTAATAATTTTTGGAAAAGGGTCATCCACATTCCCAGGTTCAAAAAACTAATTCACAATTTGCACACACAATGTTACCATTATAGCAAGTTATCAAATGTAAAAATACTATGTTTCAGTCTACTAATTTATCTATCAATGACTAAATTGCCATACTAATTTGTTCATCACATAGTTTGATCTTGAAAATTAGGGTATAAGTACACATAATAATGCATCTTATTTATTTGTCTACTAATCTATTTCATATATACATACATTTTGCATAATACCCTTATCATGATGTTGGTTTACCTGACTCTGTAAGACTTGTCCCTGAGGTTTGAGTTTCTTGGGAAATTGGATTATCTCCTTGGTTGTATACTAAACATGTGGATGGTGACTGTCCTTGCCCAATTTGGCTTTGACTTGGCACTACAGCAGACAAACTGATGTCATTGTTTGTTACAGCTCCTGGCATTTCAGGCACATACATATTGTACCTCTTCCAAATTGTAAAGAAATTAATTGTGGCCCCTGTATACAAACAATGTTAATCTATCAAGTATATATATTTGCATATTTTTAGTCCAGCACCAAATTTCAATCATACCTGACGCCTGAGGACCCCAATGAGATCCCACAGTTGGATGAGCAGGCACTGATCTCTGCCAAATATTCCCTGAATCAAGAGTTATCTGCACAATGCAAAACACAATAAACTATTAATTGCTACTAAAGATAAAATTCATATACGAAGGTGAAATCAATAAAGGCAAGGAAGTCATTTTAATTATTATTTTCTCCATGTACCAACTTTTTTTACTACACAAAGCACCAAACAAAAATATGAAAGTAACAACATATATCAAACACTGTACAGAATCTTTATTTCCATATAACTTCCTACAATTAGATAATGGGAGTTAAATCGTCGAGTGCTCTGTATACTTCCAAATTAAAACACCAAACAAAAAAATGATAGCTACAGAATTAAACTACATATGGAGTCTTAATCTTCAATTGTGTGATCATTCACGCTCTGAGAAATTAAAATGTTAGTCAGTTTGAGTGAAAAGCACGAAAGTCATGAAACTACCATAAAATGGACATTATGAAAGCATCATGTCACCCTACTATGTTAAGGTGATTGCAAGTTATGAAACTATAAAGCCAAAATAATCAAAGATGTCCATGTATATATACATGTATATAGTATATGTACATATGTTTATGAACATACAGCTATTTCAATTTACGTTGTCGGATCAAAGCCTCAAGCCTACAAGACAAGACCGAAGGGGAATATGGGATCTTAATGAAAGAATGAAAGAAATGTTGGCAATACTAATTGTATTTTCAGCCTCCATGTCCATCTCGCACCGACAACCCTGAAAGCCTAAAATTAATTCTAATCTACCCATACCACCTTTCGGTCTTGTCCCGTACCCTTGAAGCTTTGATCCAACAATGTAAATTGAAATAGCTGTATATATATATATGTACATCTACATGTACTTATATACATGTATATATGTATGTGATTCTCCATCTCTGATTTCAGGAACAAGGGTGATAACAAGCTCAAAACATATGTTTAGCATTTCCAATATGTGCATATATTATTTTTAAATCATGAAGAACACACTATGTATTGTTTTGGTCAAGTTGGCATGCTCATTCTTTGTTTTGTTAAGCATGATCAAAGTCATGCTTGGTGTGCATTAGTTAAACAGGATAACACACAAAAGTAAACTTAAATGTTGTATAAGAATGTTTTCTGGAATCACTAAGAAAAAATTATCCTTCTGATGGCTAACATTTCTGGTGTAGTTGTCACATTTATATAGGGAGGACTGCACCATTAAATTAGAACTAAAAGTTTTATTTTGAAATAAATATGATTGGGCAGAACCTGTCAGGAACTAGCACCCCAAGCAGGGAGAGTACCTGACTACCCCTTGCTGCTTAAGGCTTATGCTCCTGGTTTGAGAGCTGACTTTTAAGCTATAATTCCAATGTACCAATAAAAGAGATCCCATAATTTTATCATGTGAAATAACTTATTGAATTACCTTGAAAATCTATACATATGCACAGCTATAGAGCAAAGCATTTTTTTTAATTCAAACCTCAAAAAGTACATAAAGGACACGAGTCCCCCTGACAAGCCTGTTAATCTTGCTTCCATCCCATACTTTTCCTTGGCTGTTGTGGAACTCCAGTCTTGTTCCTTTATCTGCAGCTGTGGCACAGCTTAATCTAAAAATTTGTGGTTACAATGAATTGGAAAAAAATTTAAAACAGGAAAAAAAACATCAATTATACAATAGTGGGTTGAAGCATAAACAGAGCACCACTGCATCAGTTTAGGCTGCTATGGATATTGAACTGCTAGACTTAAGTTGAGCATTAATAGTATTAATGAACAATCCTTAAAACATAGGCATGCTGTGCATGCAAGAGTTATTTTTATTGGATTGGCAGGTTAAGGTGGGACAATTTGTGTAACTGATGTTTTTGTTTTTGCAAAAAAGAGTATAATTCAAATTAAAAAAAAACACAACTATCATTATTACTTAAGGTGTAATTTGACTGTTTTTTGCTCCGCTTTGTAACATTTGACGTGGTCTATGGTTTTAACTGAAATAACCTTAATTTTCAGAGATCATACAGAATACATCATAGATTCCTAAAATAACATCAGAATTGTGCTGATGGTTATAGAATTTCCAGAATTAACCTTATATAATGGAAACAGTACTTAATTGAGATTTTGCATACACTGCTGAACATTTTTACCAGAGTGTGTCTCAACATGAAAAAAAAAGGGCTTTTTCAAAAGAAAATATATTCTTGCCCTTTGTCATCTTATCATGTCCAAATTCAGCAGAAAAAAATTGACGCACTATGACGAAAAGTTTCGCAAATGTTAGCAGTTTCTTTACCCCAAATTTTGCAGTTCCATTGGATAAATCTACTTTGAGATTTTAGGATAAATATCTGTCTCAGGTCAGAAATGATAGCCCATGAGCAATAAATTTTGTGGCTAACTTGAAAAATGCCATTGTCCTTCTCATAATTTTGCGTCAAAATAAAGGCAGCCATGTTGTTTATACATGTGAAAAACTGTTTGTCTATCATTTTAAAGTATAAATGGATTTCCCCATAGTCATGTTTGGAAGGACTAAAATAATCCATAAGAATTGCCAACAAATCTATTCCTCCCTTATCACTTTAATTTTTCGCCGTATGGGTCCTTCATTCCCTTAACTCCCGTGTGTGAACGAAATAAAATTTCTCCTGACAGTATCGTCATCAATACAATATCAACCACACATGTGATAAGAATAAGCAAAAATATTACTCTAAGGGGATTATTAGTTGATCCAATACCAATTTTTTACATACCCCATTCCCGCCTCAACCGTTAAGCTGCATAAATAACTGACAATCCATTACAATTTACCTTCCATTATTTCCTAAAATCGGGAAACGATGGCGGAGCTCTTCGTCCACATTCTTTTCTGTCATATTCCATGTGAGCTTGATGCCCGTTTTATATTGCTCTTTTTCGGGCCTCTTTAATTGAGTCATTTCTTTGGCTTTCGGCATGTAGACTTTACCGTGATTTTCGTGCACATCACGGCGCAATAACACCATAACATTTTTCAAGTTTGATTCTGTCTCTGGTTTTGTAGAGCCAGAGTTATCACTCATGTGCCTTTCAGGATCTGACTCGTTGCTACTTGATACATCTTCTCCACTTCGAGAGCGCTCCATCTTAGAACTGCAAATTAAAATAAAAGAAGTTCAAAAACCTATGAAAACCTTTAAAGTTCGAACTTACATAATTTCAACTTCTTCACAACAAGCAATGAAGAAAGCTTAAACTTTCTACAGTGTAGAAATCAAACCCATATTCACACTTCGTAAAAACAAATTGTGAAGAAATCTTAATTTTTGAGTGAGGAGATAACATACTAATCAACTTCCTTGCAACAAAGTTCTCAGTGAAGACACCACTCACAGTATAATGACAACACTCTATGAAGATGCAAAAATTTTGGCTAATCTCTGCGTTTCACTGAAAAGATCGATCGATAAACGCAATCACAAAAATACTAGATGGTTTTAAACAAAAACGCAGGCACAAAATAAGTCAGCCTCTTACTTCCTTGTCGTTTTGTTGCGTTCCATTGCTAGCGTCTAGCTCTCCGTTCGATGACATCAAAATTTCAAATTTATCAGTAAGTGTGTTAGTCAAGCTTAGAAACCTAAATTATGTTCTTTCCCATGAACTGACCATCCAAATAAATGTTATGTATAATTCCTAACATAAATATACACACACGCACGAGGAACAAACAACTAAGGACAGACAAACACTAAGTCAGCAAATTATAATGCGCGCGCAGTCATATTGATACAACGTTCGTGATCCATGATACAGCAACCACGTACTGATGGTATCGTGACGGTCCTAGTAAGCCCCCTCCTCTGTAGTGATTTTCTCCAGAGATTAACTTCGATCAATTAATAGTCACAGACAGATCGCAAGCAAAACTTGAACTGCCCTGGTGTTCACTCGCCAGTACAAATAGTGAGGCTTTTGGGGTGGTCGGGAGCTGGGGGAAAAGTGAGCTATTAAAAAACTTTGATACAAGGAGAAATCGTGCCGAAAATAAATGCATGCATGTGTACAACGAGTAATCCAGGAAAAAATACAGCACTGATGTAGCTGTAGATGATGGAAAAAAGAGTACAAGACAAAACAAAAAAAATAACAAAAAAGTCGAGCATAAGGTTTCCCGAAAAAATGAAATACAACTCATGTGTGAAAGATATGAAACTTGACGTTTTAGACAATTAAGTTCTCAATTTAATAACCAGCCTCTGAGAAATAATTTCCTTGGACAAAAAAATAGTCCTAGTATACTCACTTTGTTTCTCGCACGGGTTTCCTAATTTCTCGCAGAAAACTAATCTGACCGCCGCTAATGGAGAGTAAGGAGACGCGGTTTAGTTTCCAAGAGTCAATAGAAATAAGCAGACCGATTGATGTTTGCTCGCTGATACAACCTTTTTGACCTCTGCACAGGGTATGTATCAAAACATATTTGCATACTATTCTACCACTCGAGCAAATTGAAAGATATGCGTAAACGGATCATTGTTGGATGATTGATACAACCTTCATGAATTCTGCTCATTCTGCTCTGGTGTGTACCAAATTGAAATTTGCACGCACGTTTACACACGTACAAATTGATACCACATTCTGCTCAGCAAGTTTTCATCGATTCTTATTTTGTTTCAGAAATGCGTGTACCAGTCGATGAATAAGTTTTCGAGATCGTAAATAGACCGCAGCAAATACAGGCTTTTACGACACCGAAAAACTCCCTGGGCTATGTGTTCGATAAGTAAACTCCGGATACACCGTTTCGTAAAACAGAATTGAAGAGGCGAAATGCCCGACCGCTGGGTATGGTCTTAAATGGACTAAATGTCCGCCATTCAAAAGTGTTCCGCTGCTGAGCATTAAGCCACTGTATAGACATTATTTGGCATACTTAACAAGTCCAAAGGATGAGAGCTCTCGCGAAGATTATTTTGATAGTTCAGTTGTATAGTTAAGTTAAGCTGAGTCAAACCCCCATGTATATTTGAAAAAAAAACCTAAATATTTAAATGAACTGTGTTCGAAGCAATTATCAGGCAGATTTTCAAAAACCATAGATCCCACTTACTTCTTTCTACCCTTGATCTAGTGCTCTTGAAGGAGCTGACTTCGTCCACTTCCTATCACACGCGCATAACTGCCAGACAAGTAATGAATTTCATCTGGCAGAATCTTGACAGCGAGTTCCTTATCACCGATTCACGATTATCTCAGCCAAATAAGGAATTATTAGTGACGTTTTCACACGGCTACGCATGCTTAGTAGCCTCGTGGAAAACGACAAGAAAAACGTTACACATTTCAACTCAAATCAATGATGAATTCGCTGTCTTTAGAGCGTGCGTGACCTCTTTCCGTACAAGCGACAGGAGTAACGCAAACGCTTGCGACAATCGTGAAATTATCGTAAGACAAGAAGACTGATGCGGTACAAAATCTTACGCAAAAATAAGTTCCCTTTACTCACTTATACCTACTATATTGGTGTTTGCTTGCTGATACAACCTTTTTCACCTCTGTACAGGGTTTGTACCAAAAAATTTCGGTGGGAGAGTATAACAAGGTATTTTGGTAGTATCAACTGAGTTGATAAGAAGGTTAAGAAACTTATATTTTACCTGTGAATCTCGTAATACTCTAAAGTCATTTAGTTGGTTTCGCGCTGTCCAAACTATCTCGAAACCGGATAACACCTATTTCAAGGCACTTACATTATTTAATAGATAATTACTGAGGTTCGCAGCATTATACCCAATAATGCTGCGAACCAAAGTAATTAACTATTATAATTATTGACCCTCATAAAATCCTATTGTTCTTTCTCTGCATTACATCGACGATTTCAGTCGCCCCTTCATATTGATGTTTTGGTACACCAACAATGCAACTGGCAAGCATTGTCCAGTAATAATACAAATTGCATAATCCTTTTTCATTCCCCAATTCAGCCATTGTTAACTACTTGCAAAGATGATATAATCATTCATGAGGGGACGCAAATCGTCTGTACTGTAAGTATCCCGGAGAGTCCCATACATTTTCCTAGACTTTTAGCCTAAGAAAATGTATGGGACTTTTTGAACGCTCCAGGCAGCTTTCCTGTAAGGTGTCATAATCCTGTTGCTGCTGACATTGATGTGACAGGTAATTGCTTTTGCACTGTTTTCTTTGCCGGCTTATACTTATCATCAAGTTTCAATAAGACGGCTATCATTTTTCACAAGAATAATGAAGTTTTCGTGAATTGTGAGATCGGATGCAAGAGCACGTGTTCAACTATTTCCCTCTCCTTGATTGGGAATGCATTAGTAAAATGCCAGCGGACCTTGAAGCCTCCAATAAGCTGGAAATACCAAATTAACGGGAAGTGAAATCGCGAAAAAATACTCCCGAGGAGAAACGAAAACAAAATAGAGAATGGAGAAAGCGAAAGCGACAGCAGAAGAATGCGAGTAATCTGGCTCTGCTCGCTAATACTGAAGTTCTGCTGAGAATCAATGATGGACCAAATGTGGCTGACACGAGCTTGGTAGATAAGAAATCGTTTTCTCCAAATCCAACAGGTAAGCAACGAAAGCGGACCTATCATGCTTGAGGCTAATTCTAAAGAAGAAATGGTAAGTAATGCGAAGAGACCACGATTAACAACCCTCTTGGATGTACATTGTTCAAGATCTGCAACAATGCTTCGGATGGCGCTTGGAGACGACGCAAGACGCAAGCATTCAAGGTCATTTTTGGCACAGACAACGTTTCAACGCATTGTTAGTCAGAAAAATATCCATTTTAAGAGTATGTCAGATAAAGAATTCAAATGCAACTTTAAAGAATTGATTCTGGAACATTTGGAGTATCTAACCCAACATTCCGTTGGTAGTGGAAGTTTTGGCCAATGCTTCAAAGCAAGTTACCGCGGGATCGCCGTTATTGTGAAGCAAATGACACACAATGACAACGCCGGAGAACAGGACAGGGCAAAGAACCTTCTTCATGAAGCAGGGGTCATAACTGCATTGGGGGATCATGCCAACCTCCCAGTGTTGTTTGGAGTAGTTACAAAGAGCTTGCCCCTATGCCTTGTTCTACAGTTCCATGGCATCAACCAAGAAAGCACTACTCTTCATCAGGCAGCAAGCAAAAACCTGCTTAATTCAACAGATTGTATTTCACTGTTTATAGAGATAGCTTCCACCTTGAGCTATGTTCATTCAAAAGGCTACCTTCATAATGACATAAAAGCTAACGATGTAGTATTGGAAAGAAAGTCCGACTCTGCGAAATACGACCCGATTCTTATTGATTTCGGTAAAAGCACCAAGCTGGGGTTGCCATCCTCAAAACGAAGTTCGTCCTGCTCTTCAAGAAAGATCTATTTAGCCCCAGAAGTCCAAAAAGAAAGACGTTACAGCATTTCTAGTGACATTTACTCTTTAGGAAGAATGCTGAAGGCTGTGTCGTGTTTAATAGGTTTTTATGAGAAGGTGCGGGTGCTTGTGAAAAAAGCCACTGACCAAAACCCGGGTGATAGGCCTATTGTTGAAGAATTTTTGCAACAAATCTCTACAATTACACCATAGGTATTTCACTAGTTCTTTTTCCCATGCCATGTGTTCGGAACAACATATTCATGATAAGTGATGCGGAAACGCTCGAATTTATTCGACAGAAAGCCACCACAGAAACTGTAGCAAAATAAACTGAAATCCCTGGTTTCTTTCTTTCTAAATTTAAATTAATGTTCTATTTAGCATTTAAGAGGCAGTAGAATGGCAAGTGAATGTTTCTTTTTATAAACAAAGCAGTTGAGTAAGTCGAGTTGTTTGCTGAACTGTTTTCCCTGTGGTGTTTCCACGATACATTGAAATTCGCGTTTCGTTGGTTAACAAAATCATAATTTTAAATATACTTTACAGTAAAAATTATATTTTTGACCGACAACCAATAGCATTCTTTTTTTATGAAACGATAGTAAAGGTTCTTCTCTTATGGCTTCAAAACGGCCTGTCTCTTTTGAAGTGAGTTGTTCGTTTGTCTCGATCCCCTAACCGATTAACCTTCTCAGTTTTCGATCCTGCAAACTTTATCAGAGCATGATGATTCAGCGAAAGGAACATTTCCAACCTGGGTTTCATCAAAAGACGAAGAAGGACATTCTGCTTGCACTTGTGGTTTCCTTACGGTAACCTCCTCTTGACTTTGGTTTTGATCAGGTCTCGTTGTTTCCTCACGGTCACTGATTTCAGTTTTCCGCTTTCCTGCAACAGTCTTCTGGAATTTTCTGTTGAACTTCTTCCTTTGTTTTCGTACCCTTGTTCTTCTGCGCTTTTCTTCAATTGAATGTTTTCTGAACCTCGGCATCATGCAAAATTACTTGCTAGCTCCAGCCCTGAGAGATCGTTCTTCACTTAAGAAGGTTTAATCCGTAATCACTGACACGCGTAATTATCGCACGTTTGTATGCAAAGACTTCCTTTTGTCTTTTGAAGTAGAATTAGCATAGCCTAAACTACTGATGCGTTCAACTTTTGAAAAGCCTCTTCTCGAATCTCCTTTTCTATTTGTTCACAAAGTGTAACATTTAAAGTCTGTAGCATTTTGCATTCTTTCGAAACTCAGTTGATTATCTTGAAAATTGAAGTTGCTGGCTCACATACATTCGGATGAAGTGATACTTCTCCCAGATCTAACGCTGTATTATTTCCTTTGTTTTACTGAGGACGTTACTAATTTTCTTTGTTTCAATTATAACATTAAAGTGAGACTTATTCTTCAGTTTCAGTCATTGGCCAAGTGCGCAATTTCGACTAAAACTCAAGAGAGTAAGTAACTGCCGTTTGCAATTTGAAGTTCTCGACATCACGCAAAATTACTTGGTCGCTCCAAAGAAAAATCCTTCAGTTCGCTTAAGGCTCTAATCCATGACTGACACGCGTAATTATCACACATTTGTATCTAAAGAGTTTCTTTTGTCTTTTCAAAAAGAATTGCATAGCCTCAACTGATGCATTGAAGTTTTGAAAAAAAAAAGCCTCTTCTCGAATCTCTCTCTTTTTTTACAAAGTGCAATATTTTAAGTCTGTAGCAGTTTGCATTCTTTTGTAGCTCACAACATTAATCAAGCGATACTTCCGGCCCATATCTAACACTATTTTCAGGATGTTCTTAATTTTCTTTGTTTCAATTATAACATGAAAGTGAGACTTTGAGACATTTTCTTCAGTTTCCGTTATTGGCCAAGTGCACAATTTCGACTCAAACTCACGAGAGTTAGTCATGCCGTTTGCAGTTTTCTGTCGCTTTTGTGGGAAAAAATTCAAAACAGGTGTTTCTCTAAGAAAACACTACGAACTGAAGCATCATGAAGACCGCCTTTTTGAGACAACAAACATATTTGTGGATGAATTGGGCAATCGCTGTGATGAGCCAAAAGCAACTGCGCTTGGAAACGACGCAGAACTTCAAGAATATCTGAAATGGCTATCCGCTTTGGTGGAGAGAATAAACATGTCATTGGTACCTGATCATCCAGGTGAATACTATGGTTTAAATATTTCTCTGTTTTGGAAGCTGTTGTTAACACGGTTCGGTTCATTTCTTGATAGGAAAGTGGTGTCATATCGACTGTTTTCAAGTACCCGAGCGGTGTAGTGAGTAGACATGAATTATTCTTTATAGAATTACCAATATGTTTATATTTAATGCACCAGATATCTATAGTTGGATTTTATTCTGCTAATTCGCAGTAAATGACAAAAAGACAAGCTGTATAACCAAACATTCACCACCATCGTAATACTATCCAATTTTTTCAGTACTTCAGTCAGCCTCAGTACAAGATAGTGTTTCCTATCTACATTTAGATACTTTAGCATTAATTTTGCCCTGAAAAATGCAACTTGAAATGACAACCCTTAAGAAGAAGACTAGAGATTTTAATACCTTGGGATAGAGGACAGGCATAGTCTTGGAAGTAAAGTGTGGACTTGGACATTCATTCATTTTAGCCTTCCACTCACATTCTATAAAACTAAAAACAAACAAATGATACAGTTGCTGTACTGCAGGAGGTGTCTGGTGTTTAAAAAAAAATGAAAATAGTATAGTGCAAACCTTCTGATAATGTTTGCTTCTTGTTCTCGTGAGGAGGGAGAACAAGTGAAGTTCTTTCTATCTGAGCCATAAACAATGGAGTCAATCATCAGAATTGGAACTCTAAAAAGAAGATTCCACTGCAATATTAATTTTCTCTTCAGTTGGTGTCTTTTCCCAACAAGAATTAGTCAAAATCCTCAACTTCACCATTCAACAAAGTTATTGCTACAACACGAAGCCCTCAATGCATTTTAGATCAAACATCATTAGATGACTTGAGCATACTTTTTTTTATTTTTAGAAAGGCTTAAAGACAATGTTTCTGCTAAAGCTTACACAGCACAGCCATCATCCTTTCTTCTTCTGCTTGTGAGTGTTGGTAGATTATATATCAGAGATAGGAACCAATGCCCACTAAAAATAAAACAAACAGTGGCACTGTTTATATTATGACAATGGTGTTTGCAGAGAAAAATAGTTAATAAAATCATTATTGCAGCATAATACCAAAATAACGTAGAGAGAGATAGATATAAAATAAGCAATAATAATAATCATCATGAACTTTTTAATACCTTCTACACACTGGAATGAAAATGAACTTCTTTTTGAAAATGTCCACTCTC
Organism: Pocillopora damicornis; assembly: GCF_964200805.1. NCBI lineage: Eukaryota > Metazoa > Cnidaria > Anthozoa > Scleractinia > Pocilloporidae > Pocillopora > Pocillopora damicornis. The sequence goes on from NC_142678.1 coordinate 12,857,837, forward strand.
CTTGTAAACTTAGATGCTTCGACGTATCTTTCATCAGGACTGAAAGATGCATAGAGAGGCAAATAATTATTAAAGACCATCAGCACGTAGGAGAAACATGTATAATAATTATAAAAAATAATATTGTCTTTATTAATGTACTTCAAAGAAAACCAACCATATTGGGTACATGTATATCATTAGGATGGTTCAGCTTACCAACAATTAATACAAGAGCTATTTTTTGCAGGACCAGAGATGACACTGCTTTAAGTGTTTTAATCTAAGTGCAAAGAAAACAATTAATTACCTAGGCAAGACAAAGATTTCTCCAATCTGAACTCTAGTTAAACACGGAGCGAACCTATAAATTGAGGCTGAGCGGCTCAGCCCGTCAATCACAAATTGGAATACTCTGCTTTGATTGGCTTATTCACCCAGGCGTGTCGTACTCCCGCGAAATTCGCACGAAGTAATTTTTCAGGCGACCGCTTAAGGGAAGGTCTTTTCGCTTGTTTGCTTCTCGGCTTTGTGGAAAGGTAAGCGAAAACAACAAGAATGGCATCTACAGAAGAAGAATTTAGACAGGTATCGTACTTCATATACATGCATTTTAACACCTTTTTTGTTGTTTCACTTGTGAAAGCATATTGATTGTTTTGGAGTTTGTTACTCAACGTAAATGCCATGTTTTAGGTTGTACTTCTAATGCCAGTGAGTGAAATGGAATCTCTGCGTTCTTTTGTGGCCTTCAGCGGCGGGGAGGTTGTCTCTGAAACCAAAGTCAGCCGAAGGAAAAGAGCGAAAATAACACGAGATAGCAATGTCCGTGAAGAGGAAGATGCTGGTAAATTTATAAATGTAGCTTGATTTACATGTCGCGTAATTTCAGCCGAGCTTGACAGAAATGTAATTCTTTGTAGATGCCCACGTTCAAACTACAATCAATCGTGAAAATTATTCTTTATAGATGCCCACGTTCAAACTACAATCAATCGTGAAAATTATCAATGAATGTGTATTTGCATTGTTTCAGTGCATGTTTATAGCGAAATTTGCTTGAATAAAGCTTGAATTGTATTCAACACAACTCGAACACAGGGTAAATATTTGTAGTTCGCTTTCTGTTAGTGTATATAAGCTTCCATTAGTGTAGAGGTGCATTTTTTCACGAGCAAAGATTTTTAGTATTCCGCTGGACTATAAAAAGTAGCTTGAGGTTTAATTCAGAAATCCATTTATACTGTTTGTAATAACAATTAATTGCCTCGATCAGTTCATTTACAATGTACCGGTATACTAGCACACACTATGCTTCACATCTGATCTTTCATGTACCGCATGCACATCAAAAGGAAAAAATTCGGTTATTTCTGCCCTCAAAAATGTGGAATGCGCTTCCAAAGTTGAAAAATTAATTTCCCAATGTAATAAATAATAAGCTATGTAGAAAAGCTGAATAAATTATGTTGTACATATATTGTAGTCTTCTTTTCTCGTTTGGTTTGTGCCAAAAAAAAAACATAGTTGTAAGTTACTGGCTGGAAGTATTGTATTCTTCCTCAAACAGGGAAATCCCACATTACATTTGTCTCCTCTTCGATTACTGACTGCATACTATCAAAGTCCACAAAGTGTGCAGTTTCTAAACCATTTGCCTCGGTTTTGGCATTATGTACAAGCCAGTTGTCTACTAAAATTTCCATAAAACGAGCGTTTGCTGCAGGTACGAGTTTGTTATCCAAATGCAGCTCTTTTTTGATGGGTGCAATTTTCATCTTCAGCGACCCCAGGCGGCCTTCTTCTTCTTTGTTTAACTCTATTTTGAAGTCGTACCTGACCTTTTTAGCCTTTAAAGACTCTTTCTTTTCTTTGTAGTACTCAGAATTTCGGATTTTTTTGTTCTGAATAGAACAGTTTGGAGGTGCATTTGCACTATGGCGGCCTAGTATGGTCGCAAAACGTATTCATACGAACACATAACATCTGTTTGTTTTGTTGTTTTACTTTCCCGCCGCCAAAACTCAAAGTACAAGCCTCACTATCGTACAGAACCTACAGGCATGCTCAAGTTATAGAAATAGATTATCTGTATGATTGCAGGCCCATTTTCTCAACGGAGGACATGCGTTCATCGATCTTGATCGCCCGCGAAATTTGAATTTTCTCCGAACGGGAAGGAAGTTTTCGCTCGTTTCTTGAGTTTTTTGTCTAAGAACGACATTTAAGACACTCTTGAAAAGGTGAGCAAATGGTGGGGGTTGTAAATAAATAATTTAATGTATCATTTCTTGAAAGCAGACAACAAGAGATTTAGCAGAAGATTTATAACGATAGTGACCGTTGCAGAAAGCCGCCATTATCGGTGCGAAGGAAGCCAACAAAGTGCAAACCGCTGACCTTTTATAGGATCGCTCCGTGTTTAACAGCTTAGTGTAAAAAAAGGAGCTAAACACATGAATGCTGTCATGCAAATCCTGGTCCAATGATTGGGATATGTACCTATTAAAAACAGAAAGATGATTAAATTCTGAGAGCAATTTTTCACTGCCATTAATCAATTGATTAGCACAACAATCTCAAATGGTGGATTTTAAAGAGGATGAAGTATGAGCTCTTTGCATCAGCAACGCCTTTAACATAGGGCAAAATTTTAGCCAAAAAATTGAAGGAAAAGAATAATAATAAATTATTTGTGATGTTTTACATTTACCTGAGGACACATTAAAAAGAAAAAAAACAGCTACATTTGCAGGTTCTCACTATATCAAGTACAGTGATATTCTTACACTGATATATTACTTACATAAGAAAAAAGTCAACAATGGAATCATTGACTTCCATCCCATCCTTCAATGTGGCAAGGTCCATCTGTAAGACCTGGATTTTTGCTACTGCTGGTGGTAGTGGAAACACAGCTATTACCCTGGAATCATGAAAACAAATGAAAATTAAATAATATTTATAAATAGCATAGTCTCACACAAAAGCAAGAAAACTTTAAAACTGAAAATAAGGAAGTTAATACCCCATGATAAAAGTACATTAGACCATGAAAACAACAGCGTATTGACCATTGTTGGTGTAACTTGATTTCAAAACAGACCATTTTTAAAAAGATACCTGTCTTGATCAGTCGAAGTATTTTCTTTGCCAGCAACATTGGATGGTGTTTGATGGAGATGTTCATCTACAAGTAGGGCATCATTTTTGTGGCTTGCACCTACAGTATTACATATCAAAGTGTATATGTAAATTGCTTTCAAGACAGAGCAAGAGCGCATTGGAGTTTCAAAGTGCCAACTAAGCTAAGTGGAGGGAAGGTGATGTAGTTGAGTGTGAGGTTTTGTACGTACGAGCTTGGAAAAATAGTTAAATAACGAAAAAAACCTGAGATAGTTTTCTCTTAATAAGTGAGAAATAGGAGTAGCACCAAACTCATTCTATCTATGACATAAGTGACAGCCATGTTTATGATCACACTGGTGTACTGTAGAAGTGGTAAAATTTCGTTGGTTTTGGATCATTTTAGTAAACATACGTGCAGATGTGTTTATCAAACACATTCTACAGACTCATACATCAGTGACCTTTAAACCAGAAGAGTCAAAACAATGCTATCAATACACTCTCTTGATTTTTCCTGGAAATATACCACTAAGACATTTTTCAAAATTTGCTTGAACCTTGATCCCTTTAGAGCTACAGTGGCACTATGAGAGTGATGGGTCTAATGCCTTTGCGTTACTACATGTCCATTAGTGCAAAAAGAATTTCCCCACAGCTCATAAAAGTATATTACAGTTTTAAACCAGTGACTAAAGATCAGCAGTGCAAACATACTGTATCTGTGTTCAGAGTATTTTGGTTTTACCTTTTGCAATCTCTGGTTGATTTTGAATTGCCTTTGAAAATTTGCTGGGCATTTTCTGCTGCTGGAACACTTTCAGGTCACCTGTGATGGACATAAAAAGCTACATTTCAACCTTAAGCAAAATAGGCCAATGAACAGATAGGAATAGAATAGAGCTGGGTATTATTGGCTCGATCAATAAACCTACCCCACCATATGATGTCTGACTTACCTTGCATTTTGCTGGTAAAGCCAAAGGAATTGGAAATCATATTTTCATATTCACAATTCCATTCATGTCTGTTGTAAACAAACTGTGGCTTGAAACCATCATGCACATGGCATGTTCTTTTCTCATCAAATACATACTCGAAGAAATCCTCCCCAAACATCATGAACATGAGTTTGTCCAAAAGTTTGATCCAGAGGATATCACCTGAGTCCCAGGAAATGGACTTTGCTGTCCAACCACAGCCAGAAAAGTAGAATTGAAAAGTGTTCTGATTTTCCAATGTCTTTCCTGTAATGAGAGAAAACTCTCTATTACAAAAGTTTGGTGAAGTGCAAACCAATGAATTGTTTAAATTAATAACTGTTCAATGAAAAAGTAAAAAAAAAAAAGGAGAACAGAGGAGCCAGTTAAACTTTTGCGAAGTGCATGAGAGAATTCTGAATGTATTGTGAATCCCTAGCAGACCAAGAATGAAGCTAATTTATGAAAATAACTGCTATACTCCAAGCCACACATCACACATCACACATCAATAAAGATAACAAGTAATTAATAAAGATAACCCTACCTTTCAATCAAGTTGATGGTACTTTTTTGGATCATACTTTCTATTCTTGTTTTTTTTTTTTTTTTTTTTTAAATTTAACAGTTCCATCCAAACAGAGTATAGATTAATCTTATTTTGGCAACTTCTACAGTTTCTAAGTTATGAAGTTTTTGAGATTATGATAGGGCATTGGGCAAGAACCAAAGCATTTTTTGGAGAATTCACAAGTTTATTCAAAGCCAATTAGCTTCTATTTCAAGAAAAGCAGGAGTAGTGTCAGTGAGAGCAAGAATGCACAATAAATTAATGCTTACCATGAATTGACTTTAAGGCTTCTCGGAGAGATAGACGAAAAAACAACATGCGTTCTGCATAAAAGTGCACCAGCATTTGTTCAACTGTAATTCAATGGAAATCAATATCTAACTTAGAAATAAATGGCCACTTTAATTGGTTTCGTACACAATCAGGGTCCATATTCTCATTAAATACATTACCTTCCTTGCACTGTCTTTTTTTCATAGTCAAACAGAAACACACACCCTTTCAACAACTGCCAATTCGTTATTAGTATTGGTTACTATTTACACGTACTTGATGAGGCTTCCCCATGCTGATCATGGCTTGTGGCTTTGAGCCAAAGCTGACGCTGGTCCTTATGGGATGCTTCAAATCCCTGCTGACTAAACTCAGTCATTGACAAAAAGCGTCTCATAAGCATGGGGGCATGGTCAATAAGCAACTGCCCATAATCCCCAGTTCCAAGGCTGCTTCCAAAAATATCTTTCAAAAGGAAACCCATTCCTTACACTACAATTAAGAAGGGAAAAAGAACAAAGCAAACTCAAAAACCAGTGCACTAGATACTCACAAGTTATCATGGACAAGGATTCTATTTGGCATTTACCACTGATTCACATTGTGGGGATGGTGATTGACAAACCTATTTTATCAGGACTGATTAAATAAGTATGTACAGTTAATAATAATGCTTGCAACAATATACACAAAAAGAAAGCCATGTGTTTTGCATTTTATATAACATTTAAGTGTATTTTACATTCAATCACAAACACAGTTGTAAAAAGGTTAAATAATCCCTTTTCATCAGCAACATGCTCTCTTAATCTTAGGGGTATGCATGAACATGTACATAGCTAACACTTTGGCAATAAAAATGAGGAAATATTAGACCTTGACATCAAAAAGATCTATTTCTCCTTGCTCTGTATCATCAAATATTCTTGATCTCGTCACCTGTGCGATTTCCTTCCATTCTCTACAAACCTAAATACATGAAATGAATAACTTGGTAAAAGACCTGGTGTCAGAAACACAATAATTATTCCTTAAAAGCATGCTAATTAACAAAGCAGTTGCAGAATTTTTAAATCACCATTAATTTACCCTTGTCAACATTTCCAGATGCTTCTTTGCAACATACTCTACAACCTCACTACTTTCTATACCAACAGTATTTTTTTGTGAGCGGCACAGCATTTTAAAATTGTCAGATAACTCAGCTAACTCTTTTTGCCATGCTCCAAGGCGATCTTCCATATTGATTTTCACAGCTATAAAAGGAAAAACAAACAAACAATCATAAAGACTGTGGCATAAAGGTGTTAGGTGTTTAACTGGTACATTTACAATACATTCAGTGAACATTTCATAATTGTCATTAATGGCTATTGATTTTTCCCCAGCAAAAGAGCCAAATTCTATACAAAATAGAGCCACAGGAAACAAGTTTAAAAAACAAACCTGAGCCTTCTAAATCAATCATCTCAGTGTGAGTTCCAAAGTCTCGAAGAAACTTGTGCTTCCTCAAGGCATCAACAAAATACTACATACAAAAAACAGAACAAGCAACCACTTTTTTAACTGTACAACAACTGTATATTACTGTTATGAGCATGTGCCAACATCCATACGAAATTGTACACAGGATAAAAGGGTGTCGAAACAACCCGTTACAGCACAATAATTCTTATATAAACACAAGCAACTAAAAGAAGAATCTCTAGGTTATACTGCACTTTTGGGTGTGCCACCTTAAAGTGCAGCCTACTAAATAAGATCATTGAAAGAGTGTAAAAATACACAAATGCTGGGTTATACTGCACTTTTGGGTGTGCCACCTTAAAGTACAGCCTACTAAATAAGATCATTAAAAGAGTGTAAAAATACACAAATGCTGGGTTATACTGCACTTTTGGGTGTGCCACCTTAAAGTGCAGCCTACTAAATAAGATCATTGAAAGAGTGTAAAAATACACAAATGCTGGGTTAATTATACTGCGCTTTTGGGTGTGCCACCTTAAAGTGCAGCCTACTAAATAAGATCATTGAAAGAGTGTAAAAATACAAAAATGCTGGGTTATACTGCACTTTTGGGTGTGCCACCTTAAGGTGCAGCCTACTAAATAAGATCATTGAAAGAGTGTAAAAATACAAAAATGCTGGGTTATACTGCACTTCTGGGTGTGCCACCTTAAAGTGCAGCCTACTAAATAAGATCATTGAAAGAGTGTAAAAATATAAAAATGCTGGGTTATCCTGCACTTTTGGGTGTGCCACCTTAAAGTACAGCCTACTAAATAAGATCTTTGAAAGAGTGTAAAAATACAAAAATGCTGGGTTATACTGCACTTTTGGGTGTGCCACCTTAAAGTACAGCCTACTAAATAAGATCTTTGAAAGAACTTTCGCAAGAAAGAAACTCTAAGTTCATGGATCTCCTAGGAAAGGTAACTAGTGCATAGTGTGAAATTGAAAAGGAAGCAAGTACTTACAAATGGTGCCCATTTTGATAGCGCTCTCCGACGAAACATCTGGGCGCTGCACAACATAAACCACACCTCTAAACTTAAAGAACAATAAACTTGAACTGTTGAACCACAAGTGAAGGTACATGCCAATGACACATCTGCTATCAAAGACTTACATCAATACGGGACTGACAAAATGTAACACGGTTAAGAATGAAATTCTTGGCAGTGTTTACATCCATGTAGGAGAGCTTTAACTTGTCCAGTGGAAGGGAGAGTCCCACAATCTCTTCAAGGTTTTGAAGAATTTCAAATTCTGTTGGACCTGATATGTGTTTATCACAATGAGAAAAATAATAGATACCCACAAAGCAAATCAATTTTAAAATACACACAAAGCCAGTAATTCAACCACTCATGCACCTGACATAGAGCTCACATGAATGTTCTGCTTTGAAATGGCAGACTCCTGACCACTCTTCTTCTTAACAGAAATTCTATCACCATGAAAAGACTCTGGGCCAAAGCACTTCAGGGCTTGATTGGCTTCTGGAAGTGAACCAATCTTGTAGGCAATCAGACCAATGGACGCAAGCAACTGCTCTGTATTGCGCATCTCCATATGGAGAGCACACAACTAAATGCTAGTAAGCTCTTCATCAAGGAGAAAAAGGAGATCATCCCGAATTCCAGTTGATCTGCAAATACATGAATAACAATGATGCATTTACAATGTATTTATAACTAAAAAATTAATAGCCTCATGAAGACCATGGCAATAAATAAATGGGAATAACTCAATGAATCTTAAACTCAAGAAACAATGTTAAATAAAAATGACAATGATGATTTTATTTAAGTCTCAAGGGTATTTAGCCAAGCACAAGTGCTCTTGACTAATAATTAAACAAAAAGAGACAACCCAAAATCAATGAAGTCAAATGTTGGTTTTCCATTAAAGGGAAAAACTAGAGTGCCTGGATAAAAAATCTCTCAGAGGAGATTAGAGAGCCAACAAATCATACTATGCTTTGTCTAGGAACAGATCCAGATTGGTGGAAGGTGCTGCTCTCACCAATGCATCAACTCTGATACCCAAAAGGCCACAAGCACTTCCTAAGTAAGCCTGTTCATTAAGTAATGATCATGAAAGGCTAAACTAAAAATATACCAGCCTATGTTACACTTGCTTCGTAGGCATTCCAGGCAGGTTTCATCTGGGGCTACATCATGACATTTGCAACCCTAATGGGGAATGGAATTATCTCAAATTAAATTAATATTATCTTACAAAATTTTGTGGTTGCATTGTTAGTGAAGACTGCAGCTTGTGTATTGCAACTGATGAACTTCAACAACTAAAAAAATCCTTATACATCCACATGTACACCAACACAAATACTAACCCTGATTGCATTGCATATAAAGCAAAATTCCACATTTACCCCACGACCACCAAGTTGAAAATCAAGATCCCCTTTCTTTACCAAAAGAAGGATCAGTGTTTTGTAGTCCAATGAAACTAAGATATGACAAAAAACAACAATAATAAAGAATTATGATGACATACATGTAGAAAAATAACTTATTTTTTAAAATATTGGTCAGCTACACTGATAATGGAAAAAAAACCCTCAAGTTTCAAAAAAAGAAAGTCAGTATCCCCCCTCCCTTAAAAGATCAGGGTTGTTCTTGCAAACAACCTTTATGCGATAAACTGGCAGAAACATCTTACCATCAAATTCTACATTGAACGTAATGCCATCAACAAAAATTCCTAGGTTCTTGATAATTCTCTTTTGTTCATTTACATCCTTTAAAAGTACCTTCAGCTGTCCCTATCAAAATAACATTAGGCATAAAGACAATCAATGAAACTTATTATTTATTGAGCTTGTGTTGGGGTAAGTTTCTTATATTGCAAAAGGGTTTGTAGTTTTTTTTTTCTTTCTGTCTAATTATGTGTGGGTATTTTTTTGTTGTGTGTGTGTGTGTGTTACATTTGTCAGATCTTGGAGCCACTGGAAAGCCAACATTACAACAATGAAAACTGTCATATATAGTCTACAAAACTACAGGCTTTCAGTAAGGAAAGCTTAAATGGAAAAGTGTCTATACTGTGGGTGGTAAACAGCTCATAACCATGCCAAGCAAAGGAGAAAAAGTATTTTGGTAACATAGAATAGAAATTGATGATGAACCTGTTTTCTTTACAATTGGCAATGGCCAGTGGGTAAACAGACTTTGCACTCTGTATGCTGTATACAGGATTAAGACGGGTAACCAGACCTACCAACACCTGATTTCTCCCTGATCATAAAAAAATAATAATAGAAACAGTTATTATTTCATTCACATTCATGGGACCAAAATTATACACAGCTACACATTTACTCTGAGATAAGGTATTGTTCTATAGTTTATAACAGCATACTTAAACCTGACAGTCTGTATTTACCACAAAAGGGTCTTCCATCTATCTTGATCAGAAGTTTGAGAGTTGGTGAGCACACCTTATGGAGTCTTTGCTCACGAACAATCAGCTCCAAAACAGGATACAAATCCACCTGATAACCTTGTAAAGGAGTTGGAACCTTTTTCACATCCATGTATTCTTTACAAACTCCAAAGATCACTTTTTCGGCAGCCTTCATTTGATTAAGATTTAACAATATTGGTGTGTCAGAGGATTTCTAAAATGGATACCAAAGAAAGAGAGCAAAACAAAAATTAAAAACAACAAAATTAACATGGAAAACACATTGATAACTGAGGGTTAAAAAATCAGCCATTATCATTGTAATAATAAATAATAATAAGACTTTCACTTCTTGAATCACTTTCAAGCATTTAATTTGTTACTATAGCACTGCTTCCAAGTTGGGATAAATCTGAGTGCAGACATGTCCCTTACAAAAGAAGGAGCCCTTCTGAGAGATCAACACTATGCAATGCTGCCCCTCCACCCTTGAAATTAATGATAGACGCCATCCTAAAGTTGTGCTAGGCTGGCAACAATTTCTCAGTCTCAAAAACTCTTCAGGGCAGTTTTCGGTGTCAATGGTCTTTCTACATCTTAGAGGCAGAGAAGCCAAAATTCTAAAACTTTTAAAGCCTTTTTACCACCGATCCTACTGTATCTTAAAAACGGAAATTTTCATGAGCGACTAAACTTCAAGCAAATAATGACAATTTGTCAAAAAAAAAAGGCTTTTTGAAAAGAGCGAATGTGACTGTTAGGAACTTCCCTTGAGGCTGGTTATTGATTTGTGATAGCGGTCGCCATAAAGTAGGCAAAACATTTAGCCTTGTAACATTGATTACTAAGAATAAACCTTACCCCTGTCCTTCCAAGTTTGGTGATATTGATTACGGCTTGCCAAGTGTTACCAGATATCCTTGCCTTGGTCTTGAAATAATTATAGTAACACCCAATCTGGAACTCGCAGGCTTTCCACGTATAAAGAAAACGTTTCATCACCAACAAGCTCTTCCACCGTCCTTTTAACTCCTTTCTTCAGGGCCACATCCTCCACAATCTCATTTACGATAGCTTTCGCCTCAGGATCACCAAAAGCACACATGCTGGAAAGCACCGTTGACAAATTTTCCCGGCTCCTTTCACAGATGCCTTGTACATCTTGGAGAATGCAGCTCCCCCTCTTTTTAATAAGGAAAGTCTTTTCTGGGGTCTCCAAATCATTTCTTTCACAAATCTCCTTAAGATTTGGGGAACTAAGACTGCCACTGCTTGGAGGAGTCAAATGAACAGGGACAGGCGTTTCTTTCGTCTTAGGAGTGTTGAATTGAGGAGGCATTGAAAGGCGCCGAGCTGCACGTGGTCGCTCGCAATTCACGTCCACGTCGTCGCCGTCTCCTTTAAGGGAACTAAAATCCAAGCCATTCAGAAATTCTTTCACTTTATAAATCGCGGCGGATCCTCGTTCTTCAGAACTTGTTTTCTTCCTCAGAATAGCCGATACAAGCCCAAAAGACGAGCAAACAACTTCGAATGCACTTGAACTTTTCTTGTTGACGAAAGGGCGCCCATCAAGAAGCCAAAGTTTGCCGCTTTCAACTCTGCAGAAATCTTCAGGAAAAGTTTTCACGATCGGCGATCGCTTTAAATATTGTAAGGGAATTATTCCACAAATTTCAGTTGTGAGCACGTAACAGTAACTCTGATCGCTTAATCCCTCACTGACCACGTGAGAGAAGGTCGAAAAACCTTTCCTCGGCGCCATTTTGAGGGGAATATCTGGAAAATCTTCATGCACATCGGAAACTACATGCACTGAAAAGCAATCTGGGAAAAAAACCAAACATTGTCCAGATCCAACCGGAAGAGGCGCTAACGATACTAACCATGCAAACGCTGACATAAATATCTCATATTTAATGGAATTAAATCACCTACGGAGCTTGATATGTACTTACAGTGCAGACGATTTGCGTCCCCTCATGATTTACAGTCCATCATTGCCAATAACAAGTAACAGTCTGGCAATACCGGACAATTTTTAAGGATAGAAACATTTCCATCTTTTTTGCTATTAGAAATACCAGTAAAGGACTAAACCTTTAGTATGCTTCTTACTTGTTTAGGAAAGCTTCAAGAGTTTTGCTCCTGTATTTTGGGGGCCTAGACACCCATCCTCCTTCGCCTTCATCAGTATCTGTGTCATCATCGTCACTAAACATGTGCTCTTTACTTAACTTTGCGAAGGCACGGGACTCAGTCTCATCCTTGACATGAGCTTTTCTTCTCTCATATTTCTTTGAGATAAAGAAAAATTTGCTTTTTAGTACTTTTCAACTAACTTTCATGGCATCATTCAAAATGTATCATTTAAGTTATTTTAATGCATATTAACTGTATACTTACTCGTTCTTTTCGAAGATTTTTCTTATTTTTCAATTTTATTTCATCCGTTATTTTTCCAAGGGCAGTCCTCCGTAAGTGCTCATGATACTTTTTGGTAGTCCCTGAAAAAAACAAAAAAGGCTTTAATTTCAAAATTGCGTGATTGGGGCCTTATTATCTGTTATGGACAATAAATCTTGGTTGCAGTGGTGTCCTCTAGTTTTAAATTGCTTATATAGTAAACTTACGTTCCAATGCTCGTGATGAGACATGTTTGCTGGTGGGCTTTAAATCTTGTCTTCTCAACAAATATTTCCGATAAAACTTTATGAAAACAACTCTAACCCGGCAAAAATAGCAATTCTCTGCATGTTTTCGCAAAATTAACAATTAGTGACTGGTAAATGACTAAAGGAAAGACTGGCGATGTAAGGTAATCAAGGTTATTCTACTGCCATAATAATACTAATGATACTAAAAGGTTTTATATGACATTAATATCCTAATGTTCAAAGGCGTTTTACAACGCCAGTGAAAATCTTAAAAACTCAGAATAAGAATCAGTCTAAAAGTAATATCAAAAGGTTTCTTTTTAAATCTTTTTCTAAAAATGGGCAACGCCAAACTATTTTTAATGTCATATGGCAAAGCATTCTACATTGTTAAGGCTGCCACAGAGAAGCATCTAGCACCATATGTTTTTAAGTTGTGTGACAGAATAAAAAGATTTCTAACTGATTAATGTAATTAACCCAATGGGGTGTAGGGTGTAAGCATATCCCATATGTTCAATGGTGCCAAGTTGTTGAGTGCCTTATGGGTTATGAATCAAATTATAAAATTATGCAAAGATTCACTGGAAGTCGATGGGTACAATATGATCATTCTTTCTTGTAAGGGTGATGAGTCAAGTAGCGGCAGTTTGGATGTGCTGTGAGGTAGGCCATAAAGTAGAGCATTACAGTGAGCCAACTTTGGAGACTTAAATGCATGAACTTGTAGTTCAGTGATGGACAGCGTTAGGAGCTTCATGATGCAGTTGATGTTTCAGAGATGATAAACAAAGATTTTCAAATATTAGCAACATGTTCATTGGAACAAAAGTGACTATCAAATAGTACACCAATATTCCTCGTTTTCTGCGAGGAGTGAATGGTTTCTTCCCAACTGAGATATCTCAAAGAAGTGGTCTTAAAACATATTTGGTGGAGATTGTCAATAGTTCAGTCTTGTCTCTATTTAGATCTAGGGCAATTAATCAGCATCCAGTGATTACTTTTATTGGCACAGCTCTCCATGTCAAACACAGGTAGATCTCTATCACCAGGTATAGTTGGCTGGATGAACAAATAGAGGTGTGAGACATCAGCATAGAAATGATAGCTTGAATTGAATTTCCTTTTAATGTCTGAAAGCAGTGACGGGTAAAGAAGATGTTAAATGGGTACTAAAGCAGATACTTGATAAACTCCACGTCTAAGAGGATGTTTCACAGAGGTACCACCGTTGATAGAAACATACCACATCAGATCAGACAGGTTCATGTAAGATTGTAACCATAGTAGGGGCTCACCTGTTATACTAAAAAATGAGAGAGCTGAACGTCATAATAAACAGCATCAAAAACAGCACATAAGTTATCTCCTTTCTCAAGCAATTATTTGACCTTGTCCAAGTTATGAGCCCAGCACAAAGATTTTTCTTAATTCAGCTGATCGATAAGCGTAGAGGCAAATCTATGTTGATCTTTGTTGGCTTTCCATCAAAGCCGAGGTAGCTTTTTGAACTTTAACTTTTTTATCTCACAAATATGGGAATCAGCAGTGTGGGAAATTGCCCTCTTGTGATCAGATAATTAGTTGTTTAGCATTTGGTTCATCAAATCGAGGACTCTATGCCCATGGCTACATCTACAAGATTTGTTTTGATTATTCAATAAAACGGTGAGAGCTTTGACTCTGCCATCTCCTTCCAATAACTCATGACATACCCTTCAATGATCAGTTGATTTCTTAGCTTAAAGTGCATTAGCCAGAGCACTAAAACTTAAAGCTTATTTGTAAACCATATGCAACAGACACAAGATTGATTTTCGAGACAACTTTTATTTAAATCAGTGATAAAGTTTCGGAGAATAGTTATAATTTATTTTAATCATCAGTGACTAGTGACACGCCACAGTCTATACATCTTCCTGTTGAACACCCAGTTCACTTTGGTGGCTCTCATTCTTGCGTCCATTTCCTCCAGCAAACTTAAGCTGGGCACCAAAATTCAATAGATATCAAATAGATATTTTGAGGCTTTAAAATTCTATTTTATGCATTCGTTTGGAGGAATGGGCCACAAAAAATAAAGCCCAAGTTGACACACACGGGAGCAAAAATGATAAAATTAATATTTATTTACCCTGATTAAACAAATCACCTGAACCCAGAGGGAACAGTTGGTAAAAGCTTTTAATCAGCACTGTAATTGTGAAACACATGTTAAAAATATATACACATCTAAATAAAAGAACTAATAGGAAGATCATAACTATATCGGAAATAATTATAATATATGCATAAAAAAGGAAAAGCGTAAAAGATAGATACATACTAATGAGAATGAGAATGCTCCTTCATATCTGAATCAATAAATACCTTAAAACCTTATTTTTCTGCATGTCATGAATACAATATTTACGATGAGCTGATAACTATATGTATTGTTTGGTTTTCTAATCGCTAGGAAATCTCTTTGTCTCAATCTACCTATGCCTGCCCATATGTAGCAATATTTAATCCTTTTATATTTATATTTGATTTAAACTTATTTTCTTTTAAATTTAAACTTCATATCCAACATGTACTTAAATTTAAAACAAATTCTTATTTAAACTGTTTAATACTAGTTTAAGTTTTTTATTGAATCTAGTTTCCCATTTAATTTTAACATTTAAACTGTGCTTCTAATCTTGTTGCAATATTTCTTTCAGTTGCTTAAGTTTGATTTAATCCTTTTCAGTCATCTAAATTTAAACTTTTTAAAACTTATGTAAAGTTACGAATTATTATTTGTATTTGATTTAAACTGCGAAATTATATTTATACTTCCTGGGGCGAGGTTGACCAAGGTCACGTGAGTGTCACATGTTCATCATCAGTGGCCGTTATGTTTGGCGGGATATCAGAACGACTTCGATAAGTTTTGATTCCTTAGACTTTCTTGATTTTGCTGTCAGTTTGCTGGGAAGGAAATAAGCTCCGTCAATCCGAACAAGCAGAATGAAACAGAATGGCTGATGGCTGATGGCTGATGGGCTAGAGAAATTTTTGAAATATGTGTTAGAGAATCCAAGGAAATAAATGGAGGCATTCACCATGAAAGTGGAGGAGACGACTGTGAGAACTTGCTAAATGAACTGCTGTTGCACGTCAATTTACTTAGCAAGACTGTCCAGTTCTTGTATGAAATTGGAAATATATCATCTCTTGACAATCAGAATAAGATAAAATGGAAAGATCTGGAAAATGTTTATTCTGAGGTAGAAAATGAGTTTGTATGTCTCAAAACCCAGAAATTCTGTGTTAAGAAAAAGTAAAGTCACACATTTATTTCTTCCAACTCAAAATCCAATAAATTGCATTCCAATAAATAAGGAGTTTACCGAGACCCACAAGTGCCCTCCATATATAGTGCTTTGTTTGGTAGCTTGTAAGAAATGTTAATAACCATTTTCATTGCACTGCATTGAGAATGAGTGAAATTATCTCCGAAGAAGATTTTGTTACTGTTTAACCCTGGACACCATAATATCACTATGCATTTAAACAAAGCAGTACCATAAAAAAACAAAGGGAAATTACCTGTTTACGTCAATACTGATGTAATCTGGCTGGAATTTGAACCAGGGCATCCAATCTATTAACAGCCACTCCTTCATTTCTCTGCAGTTTAGAGACTGTTGATTCTCTGGAAGTCCCCTTCCATCAACTGCTTTGTGCCAGTTGTAAATTCTCTTAATGACACGGGCCCCACTTTTATGGCCTTTCTGTTCCAGAAATGAAATAACTCCAGGATTAATTAGGTGCTCACAGTCTGGCACCGACTGCTTGTTTTTGCCAGTAAGTGCCTCATATGTCAAGCCAGTAGATGGGTCATGAAGAGCATCGAGGAGGAACCGTAAATCCAGTCCTGGAATTAAGCCCTCATGGAGGTGGGATATTATGCGTTTAAGTAGATGATTATGATCTTCACGGTGGTGAATCTTCTCTCCATTGGCATCCTTCTCAGGTTGATAGAGGTATTCAGAGAAATTTGTAGGATCAGTGTCATGACATTTGAGATCCTCCACTTTTTTGCGGTAAAAATAAATGGCCATTATTGATCTCAGTACATCACTGGTTGTTTCTGGTCTGTCTATACATGAGAAATTTTAAATTAAAAAGATTAATAAGGAGAGGGAAGCATTTGGCTTTATCTCTGGAACTTACATGCATGTGTTCTTCTAGGGATTGGCTCCATGGGTGAGCAAGAATAGTAGTAAGCCAACAGTGAAATCAATCTCATCTTTGGATATTAAAAAATATGAAATTACCACATCTTGCTGAGCAATTTTTTTTTAATGACAGTGGAATTAGGTAATTTAAATTCAACCAATGGATGTGGATTATGCATGAAGGGAAACAGTTTCCTTCTAAGTATCAGTATGGCATCTTCAAATGGAATTGGTTCAGTCTGGCTAGTATGAATGAATGCAGCCACCTCACATCCTCCACTGGAACTGCTGGGTGTTGACGCAGAGGAGTAATTCCTATTGAATCAATATAACAGCTACTACTGACACCAGTATTTAATGGGAAGGTGGGAAAGGGAATAGAGTTTGAATAGAAGCGGGCTACACATTGTTGGCAACCAAATTAGAATAAATAGGTATAATTAGAACGCTGGTTGAATGCCTTTCACATGCGCTGCCTTAGACGACTCCTTGGCATCACCTGGCGAGACCGCATCACAAATGCAGAGGTCCTATCACGGGCAGGTCTACCCAGCATGTATGCCATGCTGACCCAGAGGCGACTGCGCTGGCTCGGCCATGTATGCAGAATGGATGATGGATGCATCCCAAAGGACATCATGTACTGTGAGCTCGCCACAGGGATGCGGCCAACAGGACGACCAACTCTGCGCTACAAGGATGTCTGCAAGCGTGACTTGAAGACCTGCAGCATCAGCCCTGGAAACCTTGAGTCAGCAACAGCCGACCGTACACTCTGGCGATCGACTGTCAAGGCCGGCGTCAAACAAGCCGAGTTGAAGAGGGAGAGCCAGTGGGAGGTGAAGAGGACTCACAGGCGACAGAGGCTCCAGTCTGCCCCCATTCAACCAACCCCCACAAATGACTTTACCTGCATAAAATGCCAGCGGGTCTGCGGCTCCCGTATTGGGCTTCACAGCCACAGCCGGCGGTGCAGCTTGACGTGATTCTACTTCTTAGGTGCAGATTTCCATTGTCTTCCGAGACAGACGGTTGCCAACAATTATTTTATTAATACTTGTTTGTCTGGGGGGGGGGGGATTTGGAAAGCAACTGTTTAAACTAAAACATTTTACCATATTAAATTATCAAAAGAACTTCATACCATGACTACTAAGTTGCAGACAAAAAGATATTTTGCTCACACCCATACTTCGTGCTTCATTCCTGGAATCACGAATGAGCTCTATGAGAGATATAGGTCACACGTTACCCCCAGTGCAAAGGAAATTGAATTCACAATCAGTAATAAAACCTAAAAAATAGAAAAAAAAATTGAAGGAAAGATGTAGACATTTTCACAATAAAAGAAGCAATGACTGCAAATGTTGTAATGAATGGGTTTTAACCACTTTGTGGGTCTTTGTGTGGGATCTGAATACCTAAAGTAAATAACTACAATGTATGAAACCTCTTCACCTACTTACAACTGTCATTCCTTCACTTCTCATAGCGTCCACTAAATCCATCTCTAATTTTCTCAATTTTAAATCAGACTTTTAGGGCATGAAACACACAGGAATTGCATATGGTTTCTTGTTTCTTAATTCATCCGCAATCATAAACACCAATACATGGCTAGGAACAATACGCTTCTTTGAGAACAACTCTTTTAGGTAAATTAACAGGCTTGATTTCAATGCGGTAAGATTTCTGGTGTTTGCATTTCTCATACTGTCTGCAAATGATCTCAGCTCCACTTGCAAATTTCTGCATTTCTCCACCAGTTTTTCAAATTCCACCACACTCCAAGGCAATTCCATCAATCTCTGGTCTGATGACTTTCCAACTTGAATTGCCTTGGTGTAAACACCACTAGCAACCTCAACACCAGCAGTAAGAAATTCAAAATCACTCTCCAGATCAACCAGCAACTTCTCTATTTCTCTCTTTTAGCAAGCTTCACAAATACACATCTGGTCTTGTAATCAGTATACAAATTCTTGAGAGAGCCATCTCCAAGATCTTCATCACCAGACCATGTTCCACGCATGCTCTCCCTTGAGCCCTTTCTGACATCAAAGGCATCTGCCTTGATCCACCATCTTCCTTGTGGGTTAGAAGTTTTTGCTTGTTTGAGCACTTTCATCTAAATTTAGTAGGATCAAACATTGACTAACATTTAGAAACACTGATAGCAAACATAGATGCGTGAACAGTCTGGTGACCATCCTCATTTTAATTGCAGAAACCTAAAGGTTATACCCAGTAGACTGGATTTCTTACAAGTACTCATTGAATCCACTTGAATTTTACATTAACCAAGTTAAGAATAAGCAAGAAACACAGTCTTTAAGCAGAATGAAAAGAAAATGCAACTCGAGTTAGATGGCGGTGAGTAATGTTTGGAGTACCTAATAAACCAGTATTTATTTGAGTAAAAATACTACTTTTTAAGAAATAAAAGTTATTGCAATCAAAATTTGAACTTCTTTACCTTTAGGCCATCTATTTCTAACTTTATCATCGCTACATTTAAATTAGTTATCAACTGTCCACCAAAAATGATGCAGGGAAATTACAAAACTTACTTGAATATCAACTGTTTTAGAAAATCCAGAAGTTGAAATGTATTGCTGGATCTGACGTACTCCAATGCTTGCAATATTAGTTTTACTCTTCAAAGAAAAATGACATTGTATACATCAGGTTATTTCAAAGCCAAACAACTTACACCCGTACACACCCAAATAGAAATTATTTTCCCTAGCACCTCATGATTACAATTATTGTGCCAAACGTCTGGAATTAATAATATTTGTTTAGGAACTGGTACCACAGATATTTAAATCAGGAAAACTGTGTTGTTCTGTTAGTAATGTATTTTTTTACGTTGTCCATGGGAAAAATAGTTCTATTTCCATCTGGCAAGTGCAAGATGAGGAAAATCAGTTAAGAAAATTAACAACTGATAAGGTTACCTCAGTTTTGATTACCTAGGATACAAAGGGCACATCAACCATACACCTGGAATAAGAAATGTGTGTTGACCTTTAACCCTCTTACATTGGCCTTCAACAACCAATTTAATACCAACCTTCAGAGGATTGTACATCCCAGGATTCCTTGTTGTACAGTTTCCAGTAGGTTGCACACCATGAATCCTTTCCATATGCTGGAAGGACAATAATCCAACTCCTATATCCATTTGTTGGCTTTTTCTGGCATTGGTCCACAAGTGGGAAGCATGTGCTATTTCTTTGATGTCCACTGTCAAGCAGACTGAAGACTCCTGTAATGCACTTTGAATAATGTCAATCTCTTCCACAGATTCCATTTCAAAAGACACCTCTTCAAGAAACTCCACTTCAACTGACTCCTCTTCAACTTCAACAGTCTCCTTTTCCACTGACACCTCTTCACCTAATACCTCTGGTTCAATTTCATACTGCCATGCTGGTCCTCTGTGGAGACATAGCCTTTTATGCCCAAAATGGGAAAACATTGTTGCCAGCCACGATACATAATGCTCCTCAATACCAAGCATTTGAGTTGTTCCCTTTGCGAAGAAATGAATGTTATAATCCAGCAAACCAAATGGTATTTGGTTAAGAGGCATCTGAGGAATATCATCTTCAAAGCATTTTGCTAAGTCAACAAAGTATGTTTGCCATGAGTAGACAAATTTTTCATGGCGCTTAGGCTTGAAACCAGAAGGTCTGTTTTGACATATTGAAGGAATTCATGTCCCCCACTTTCCATAACAGCTATCTTAAACAAATGACTTAGAATCTGCGACCGCAACAAAGTCTTTGATCAGATCCCCAACACTGCGAGTAAGTGGTTTTGTATCCTTACAGGGAGAAAACTGGATAATAGGGGACAGAGGATTATCAAGTGTGAGTGCAGTTGACCTTTGTGAAGTGCTGCTGGGCTGAAGTCCACCAAAATCAAGTCCACTGGAAACATAATCAATTTGCAATGCCTCCTCAGCCTCTGACAGCGTCTTGAAATGTATAGATAAGTGCTTTGTCACCCTTGTTCAACAACTGCTACCTAAAGACAAAAGAACCAGTAGTGAGTTCCCCAAACGAGGAAGAAACAGTGTTACTGAGCTTGATGAAATTAAAACACATCAGATTAACATCATGGAAATTATAGCAAAGGATGGAATTGTTATTCAAAACATAATGCACTTTTTTTTTTTTAAACAATTTTATTTACAAGACGATCACTTACACTACTAACAGTATTAATTACACTTACATTGTACTTGCTACTTACACTACTGATACTTATACTTACACTTATTATGCATACACTACATTACGATACATGTGTTACAATACTATTAACATTAATTTAATTTACGGTTGGCGTGTTTACAAAGTTCTTTTCAATTAAAAGACAATCACAAGTAAACATACAGGTCTCAAAAATGCTACATTGCTTTAGATATTTACTATTGATATAGCTTAAACAAATGTTTATGAAATTAAGTATAAGTCTAACCTAAAACAACAGCAGCATGAAAAATTAAAGTAAAAAAGCCCACGTGCGATAAAAGTTCGGAAGTTCTTTTTTTGCGGTCGTGATCTCTTTTAGGATAATGCACTTGAATAAAGTTCGACAAACCTCTCCTTGAAGAATTACAAGTCTTGTTGACCGCATCAGCAACCATCCCAAAACTTAGGGTCAGACTGTATAGGCCATTTGTCAAAACCAGCGTTGCACAACAATAGGCCTTTTGCGAAATTATAACATGCTATAATCTAAATGGAGGTATTTTACACTATAAACACTCGAAGGACTTGCTCACTAGTAACAGGAACGTTTGAATTTATTGAACACACACAGATTTCTTCGGCATTGACATATTGGTGAGTTGGAAATAAAAGCGCTTTTATTGCGCACTAAAAGCTAAAGGGAAGAAAAACTCAAATTTGTTAAGAAACTAGCCGATAAATTAGAAGAGAATTCGAACTATCCGTACTTTTTGTCGTTTATATATTCAGAGTGCCTCTGAAAGTTCCTTTAAGGAGGGGCGTTTTGCTGGCTCTTCGCAGAGCAGTTCTGGCCACCTTCAACGATCTTGCTGTCGCTGTTGGGAGCAAATCCAATACTGCCAAAACTATTTTCCCCAAAGAAAATATGTCAGATTGGGCACTCTGCCTGCCACTCCCGTTGACAATTTCGGAGGCAATGTGTGGATACTGTTCTCAATATTTCTCCTGTTGATGGGTGGACATGGACATCGCCGGCTTGGGATCTGACGAGAAACGAGCTTTCCCAAAATCGATGATCACAGGGTTCCACTCCTCTCCTCGTTGCTCCATTACCACGTTGTTGCTCTTCACGTCGTTGCTCTTCACGTCGTTGCTCTTCACGTTGTTGTGAGGAATACCACACGAATGAATGTGGTTTAACGCCTCGATAATTTTTTTTAAAATTTCAAGCCAAGTAGGCTTTTCTAATTTTTCTTTCTTTATGGCTTTGTGTAAAGTGAGGCCTTTGTTTTTGTTCCTGTGGAACTTGGTGACAAGTCAAATGGGCTCGCTCTTGGTTATGATACCAAAGAGTAGAGGGACGCCACGGTGATCTTTCAGGTGTTTGATCATGGTCGCTTCGTAAGTAAGAACTTTATTTAACGAGGGTAAAGACATTGATTACTGGTCACCTAGTAGTTTTCAAAGTACTGAAATGTATCGATTGAATAATTGACTACCTATATAATCTACAAACTAAAATTACATTAAGAACTACTATTAATACAATATTGATTGATTTGCTACCAATGAAACTAAAAAGTTTTACGAATCTTAAAATGATCAAGAAAAGAAGTCATACTACGGTAAAATTTAACTAAGTAATTTTTAAAATTAGTATGAGAGAGTGTCTTTGGTTCGGGATCAAGAGCGTTCCACAAACGGCAAGCGCTTGAGTGAAACGTTCTAAGGCCAGAGTTCCTTTTACAGACTGGTGTTGTATTATTGTTATTAGAAGCGGATCTCGTGTTATAATTATGGGTGTTACTTATATGTTCAATATATTTATTAAAATAAGCCGGGCAATGTCCTTGATTTATTTTATGAAGCAAATAAAGCTTCCTAATACGTATCATATCATCTATAGGCAGCCAATGTAATTTGTTAAAAAGCTTGACTGAGTTTTCGTGAGTATCAGCATCTAAAATAAGCCTAGCACATCGTTTCTGTAGTCATAAAACTCTTTGGAGATTACCAATGGTACAGTTGCCCCAGACCGTACAACAATACTCTAGTATTGGCTTGATGAGGGCATTGTATAACATTTTC